>NW_015165865.1:225142-307182 GCF_001447785.1 Gekko japonicus | reverse complement strand
GATTCCTCCTTCTCCATCAGCTCCTTGACTAACTTGGGTAGGTTCTTCACCAAGTACTGGAAACCTTCCTTGAGCTCCTTCACATCGGTCTGAGGCTGGACTGGCCTTTCTCAGTTGCCGGCTCATCTTCCCATTCCTCTCTTATTTTGCCCAAGTCTGGGTTGTCATGGAAGGTGTGGGAGACATGCCGCTTCTCGCGATCAACCTTCCCCCGGGTTTCACAGAATCCCAGGGTACTTGCCAACCAGGCCGGATCATCCCAGCTATTGAGGCTGTTGTGTTTTTGGGAGGGTGGAAGTTAACATGTTTCTTAGGCCTAGTACCAGTGGCCTTACTGGGTTTCTTCTTCTCGGGGTCATGCGCGAGATTCTCAGGTTCGGACCTGGTACTTGAACTCGCCCCTCCATCTCCGTTCCCCATGCTGTTGTCGGTTGGGGCCGGAGGGAGAGATAAAGGGGAGTCCTAACAATCTGTCAGGTCCCCAGCTAATTCACTCTCCACACACACTATTGGAGGTGTAATTCTTTATTAGAGATATGATTGCTGTGGGTTCAAGAGCTTTTGTTAGGACTGAGGAAAAACCATGGGAACAAACAGGTTATAGGTAAAACCCCAAAATTCCATTCACAACCACGTCATGCCTACCCCTTAGTGTTACTATGGCAACATGGACAGATATATGATGCCCTATCCTAACCTAAGCTGGCAAAGAGATTTCCAAAGTCAGTCTCGTGGGAATCAGACACTTGGAGCGCACTTTGAGATTGTTACAGGAACTAATCCCAGGCACTCCGAGAACACTCACTCCCCCCCTTAGGAATTTAAGATGACAAGCGAGGGCAAAGGGAACAGGTCTGGAAGAAATCGAATAACAGGTCTGAAAGGAATCGAAAGTTACAAATAAGGCCGAACTTGACAGCCAAAGAGATCAGTCATGAGAAATTTGCTGAGGCATGGCTAAAGGGGAACTGTGGTTAGAAGTGAGTGAAGCTAACATGTAACTATGAGGCTGAGCATTACTAGTAATGAGAACTTCAGTTTCACTGAAGGGCCTTTTTGAAATGAGGCCATTTGTGATGTCATGGAAAATACGTGGCATAACACAGGTTAATGTCGGGAATGTCTCTCAGTCCTTTTATCTGTTCATGCAGGATGAAAGAATGCTATGAGAGATCTTTATAGTTCTAAAGGTGGCTTTTATTCTGGCTTTCTTCATTTATACTGTAGCAATTAGATGGTATTTAATATATACTGAAGTATTCGGTCATTATTTACTCATTATTAACTTGAGGCAGGATCAATTGTTTGCTACACCCAAATTATGTGTAAGAAATTATACTGGTAAAAACAGGGCAAGAAGTCTGAATCATTGCAGAAAGGAGCTACAGGCGGTGGTCACATGTGCAAGGATAACGCGGGGGGGGGGAGTGAGGCTATTTTCTCTGGAGGAATTTGACCCGCATTTGCATGATCACACAGTCCTTTGAAGCTGCCAGGGCAGCCTGCCACTGTGTGACAGACTCAACCGTGGGTGAGTCAGGATTTTGTTTTGGGGTTTTTTTTTGCCATTTGTTCCCAATGCACTTAAAGGGGGAATCGATGAATTGCATCTCAGCACTGAGGGCTCCCTATGGAGTGTGTGATGATGCGCATACTGAGCGGGGGGGGAAAGGAACAACGGCATGGAGTCGGGATGGCCCGATCAGACCATCCCGATGCCATGAGAGTGCGCTGGAGCGATCAGACAGGGGAAAGTCCGTCTGTGGCCCATAGCAATCCGTTTGCTACTGGACTTTCCCTGGTGTCTTTTTACTCCGCTTCTGCAGCAGAGCAAAATGGGTTGCCAATGGGTGTGGGGCGCTTCCCAAATGTCCTTGTCTGATCGCGCCCTTTAAATCTGCTCGGCATTTGCACCTATGGTGCAGCTACTTGTGCGTGTAATCACGCCCATTGTAACTCTTCCTCCAAAGCATGCACCTTCAGTGACCAGATGTGGCACAAACAACTTCCCTTCCTCTAGGAAAGAAACTTTTAAAACAGATCTTGTTGGGTACCCAGAAAAGAATAAAGATTATCCATATACTTACTACCCAGAAAAGAATAAAGGCTATCCATGGACTCAAACTTTGTTCTGCTGCTTCAGACCAACATGACTACCCACCTGACTATCCATATAGTTAGGGTGCAAGGAACTCAGGGTTAATAAATTCTGACTCAGTCAAAGAAAATTTTGAAAGCTATTGTTCTTTCTCCTAAACTGTGCTATGATTCCTTACTGCAGCAAATACAATGATGCATCCTATGGAACTCTGCTGCTAGCAGTGCAAGGCTTGTGGCAGCAGAAGAGGAAGGCACCACCGCTCCTGGAAAACTCTGTATTATCCAAGCTAATCTGTTGCTATTGACTGTACTAATGCTTATTGATGTTCTTCAGTAGATTCTTTCATTTCTAATTTTACTGGTTGTTGTATTAATGATATATAACTTGTCTTGAGAGCCTGATAGAATGGTTGCTTAGAAAGAAATAATAGTATATCCTGTCCTTATATATAATGGAGTTTTTGTCCCACGACGTTCTATGCGTGCCAAAATAGGTTGGCTGCATGAACTGCCAGTCAGAAGACGCTGGCTGGGTTGGCTGGCTGCTTTACAGACTCCTGCCCATGTCAGCCCCAGCCAGCATCTTCTGCTCACTCTTCTGTGGTCCTCAGAGTGGACAGGACCATATTCAGGGTAAGCACAGGGGAAGGCCTCCACAGGCCCAGCACCGCCTTTCCCTGCCCACCTGGCAAGCCGGATGGATGGGGAAAGCCTCCACAGGCCCCGCATCGCCTTTCCCTGACACTGTGCCAGTGCTCCGCCTTTGCTCGCCCTGTGCACCCCAGGGGGAGCCATGGTGCCCCTGCACCCACCCACACCCAGTGTGGCCTGGCTCGACCGGCAGCCCCAAGAGTGGCTCCCTTTCTCACTACCCCTCCACCACCACATCGCCCGCTCGCTGCGAGGTCGCAACCTGCAGCAGCTGAGAGTCACCACCAGTGACTTGCTCGATCTGCAGGCCCCACGAGAGATCCTGTCGCCACTGGAAACCTGCGATGGCCTGCCCCACCTACGTGCCCAGGAACGACTCCCTCGCTCACCCCCACTCCACCACCAGGGAGCCCCGGCGGCGAGTGGATGCTGCCGCCTTGCATGCAGTGGCTGCCTTGACCCCTGGGACCCGGCAGCACTCCCTCCCTCACTGGCTCTCCAGAGGCCAGGTCTACCAATATAGTGGAAGGGGGTGGGTTGACCTGTTCTCCAGGGGCCAGGTCTACCAATATAGTGGAAGGGGGTGGGTTGACCTGTTCTCCAGAGGCCAGGTCTACCAATACAGTGGAATGGGGTGGGTAGACCTGTTCTCCAGAGGCCAGGTCTACCAAGATAGTGGAAGGGGGTGGGTAGATCTGCCCTCTGGCAGGGGGAGGGACAACGCCACCCACCTGGGCCCACCAGCCCCTTGGGTGGCTGGGGGGGGAACACTTCCAGCGGCCTTCGCCCACCAGGGACTCAGGCGGCCGACGGGCACCAGTGAGGGGGCGGGGCCCTGCAGCCGGGTGGCCAAGCTAGCGCCCGTTGTCTTCAATCCTACAACGAGCCTGATTCCTAGTCATAAATAAATAAGACTCATTCCCCTTGATTTCAGGGGATGGTATATTTTATAATTTTAATGCTGTACAATGGGGATCCAACTGCTATCTCCTGGAATTACAACTGATCTCCAAATTAGAGCGATCAGTTCCCTCAAGAAAATGGCTGCTCTGGGCAGGGGACTCTATGGCATTATACCCCACTGAGATCCCTTTCCACCCCCAAGCCCCCCCCAGCTCTACCCCCATATCTCCAGAAATTTCCCAACCTGCAGTTGGCAGCCCTAATACACGTACACACATCATCTAACAATTAGGTGCTTTGTCAGTAACATAATTAAGGCTCAACATTGCCATGAATGATAATTTGATCCAAGGTTCTGTGAAGACATTTACACACAGCTTGTACCCCCCTCCCCGAGCAGGAAGATTTCAAACTGTCCCTTTCCCATTCCTTCACATTGCAGCTACATGAATTTTGCTGATGATATATATCAGTCTAGAGCCAGCACAGGACGTAGTAGTGAAGGAAAACAGAGGAGGCAAGGGGAAACAGGGGAAAGAGGAAGGGCAACTCCCCCTCCTTTCCCTGCAGCCACAGCTGCTACTGTTGATCAGCCAAGAAAGCATCTGTTTTGATTTTGCTACATATTATCAGTAATTCATTTAAAAAGCCATGGCACCTAGCAAATTTCACAAGTATAATTAAATTTATTTAATTTGTGTTTATGTTTAAACTGATTCCTGTAGCACAGAGCTTTTCAGCAATGCCTCAGGTTTTTATAAGAAAGAAAACCTTGATAGATCATGTTGTTGGCAGGGAAATAAGTATTACTATGGAGGGAAAGAATTTATAGAGAGTCATGTAAAACAAATGGTTCGTAAACCTTTGGTGCATGGAGCTCTGAGTGATGAGCATTTTTACTAGTCTGCAACCAAATTGTGATGCCATAAAACAGGGACAGGATCTAATTTGTCCCATGGGGTTATTTTCTGTGAACAGGAGAGTGCCTTTTCCCACATCCGGATGAAAGGCCACAAAGCTAAAGGTGCTCCAGACCTGATTTCCTCTTCTTACCATATTTTGAATAATCTCGCTTATGAAAATGCTGTTTAAGCCATAACAGGGATAAGCAATAACACAGATCAATCTGTTAGCAGCTCCTGCATATGTTCACAATTTGACTGTTACTGTACTGACTTCTTTAAGAATGGCTCATTAGTCACATTATGTTTAGCTTGGAACAGTGCTCCGAGATGTGCCCATTCCCAGGCACCATGTTGGTGCAATAAGGAAGTGCAAGGACTGTGCTTACCTCAGCCCATTACGGCTGAAGAGATTAAATCATATGTTTTTAGGAGGCTTGTGTAACAGTTTCCATTCTCCCTTTCTAAGTGCAACGATGACAGGAAAAATCTGACAAGCAGGCAACTGTCACAGAAGCAATGGTGATCCCTGCTAGATAAGATCAAAAGTCCTTCTTAGCCTAGCACCCTGTTTCTCACAGGCCAATGAGATTAGTTTGGTGTAGTGGTTAAGTGTGCAGACTCTAATCTGGGAGAACCAGTTTTGATTCCCCACTCCTCCACTTGCAGCTGCTGGATGACCTTGGGCAAGTCATAGCTTTGTCAGAGCTGTTCTTGAACGAGCAGTTTCTGTCAGAGCTCTCTCAGCCCCACCTACCTCACAGGGTGTTTGTTGTGGGAAGGGGAAGGGAAAGGAGTTTGTAAACCGCTCTGAGAGTCTGAGTGAAGGGCGGGGTATAAATCCAATCTCCTCCTCCTCCTCCTCCTCCTCCTTCTTCAAACACACATGCAGGGCATGAAGGCAACAGCTGTACCCCACTGTGGCCTGAAGCCCCTTAAAACTGATCTACAACAATATACTGACTCTGCACATGGAGCTTGCACTCCATCCATCCGTTACTAATTTGCTTGTCTTTACTAAATCCACTTATAAAACCATCTAAGTATGTCACTGTTAGCAGTGAATTCTGCAAATGAAGTATGCATTTATCTGAGAATATTTCCAACATTCTCGAACAGTTTGAAATAGAGATGCTTGAACTCTCACTGGTTGTTCAGGAGCAATTCAACCCTATTCATTGGGTTACTTTTCACATATTCATATAGAACAGTTAATGTGTCCTGACACTGATGGCCAAGGCTGGCATGTTCTCATCAGATCTTGGAAGCTAAGAAGGGTTGGCCATGGTTGTACTTGGATGGGAGACCAACAAGGAAGTCCAGGTCTGCTATGCAGAAGAACAAAAGGACAAACCACCTCTTCTCATCTCTTGCCTTGAAAACCCCATGGTGTTACCATAAGTCAATTGTGACTTGATGGCTTGCTCCACCACCACAGTTAGTACAATCAACAGAGTTTCACATATGTACGTTCTCAAACTTCCACACTGTCATTTTTGTCACTTGATTGTCTCTATTGCTTCAGGGTTCCCCCCATATGTTTTGCTCTGTCTAGTAGTCTCAGAGGGAGCAAAACACATGTGGAAAAGTGGGGGGGGGGGACCCAAAGCAATAGGGACAAACGAGTGACAATATATATATTTTTATCCCTCATAGGCCTGTCTTGTCTTCTTGCTGCTTGGAGCAGTTACATAAATAAACATTGAGAAAATGAGTCAGTCAGCCAGTGGTTATAAATAAACACTTAAAATACAGTCTTACCATTTGGTGTTTAAGTTCCTGTTATCATCAAGGTTATTTCACACAAGTGCATTTTTTTCACATCCTTATGAGAGTCATAGTTCCTTCTGGTTTTTGATCATCTAACCCGGTCTTCTATGACCCTGGTAAAAAAAATCAGTTTCATACAGTGCACATTTACAAAAGTGGCTTGCAGTGCAGAAGGAAATGAAATTGATCCACTGCAGCAACTCCACAGTTGTAAACAGGGGTCATTTCGTAGAAAAAGAGCTGCAGAAGCTCATTAGCATATAACTCATTAGCATATGCCACACCCCCTGATGTCACCAGAAGTTTGTCAGAAGGGGAAGGGGAAGCAAAAAAAATGTCAACCCCACTATAAGATAAATTGTGCGGTTCTTTTATGCCTGCTGCATCTTACCCCTCATTAATGGGTTCTGTGATCAATGAATTGCCTTCATGGGGTACAGTCTATTCACACCAGCTGTTCTTTTTTATATAATATTTTTATTTCCAGTTTTCAGTATGCATTGCAAAATAAATTTACAAATCTTGTTCAACAAGATAACATAGTTTGGAGTCGTACACTTGTCCATTTTATACATTAATTCTTTTCTAGCCAGTTATATAATTTTACCCATCTATTTATAAACAACTCTTCATCCTTATTTTGTAAAATTGTAGTTTACTTATCCATTTCTACCACTTCTAATACTTTGTAGATTAGTTCTCTTTTGGGGGGTATTCCCCCTTGTTTCCAGTATTTGGCAAATAAGATACGTGCTGCTGTGACTATATAAGTAATAATGTATTTTTCTTCCATTTTATAGTTATCCGGTAGTATATTTAACAAAAATAATTCTGGAGATAGAGGTATTTCTACCTCTAAAATATTTGTTAATAATTTGTGTACCTTGTGAGCATGCGCGGTATGGTGTGAGCGACGGGTGGATTCTCGGGACACTCCCAAGCCGCCTGATCCTTTTTCATCTTTTTGGGTCCTTCCCAGTTTTGGGGGGACTCGCCGGCTCTCCTGGAGGGAGAACCGGTGGCAGGGGGCTTTTTGTCGGCTCCTTCCTGCTTTGGCATTGCGGGGGGATGCCCGATATTGCCCTGAAGCAGGGACGAAGAATGGAGTGGATCATGGACTCCATGTTTTCCACGTAGCTCCGACCATCCGTTTTTAACTGAGTGTTTTCTGTTGGAACTACTACATCGCAGAAAGGAATATACGAATGATCAAGAGATTACTAGGAGGAGCACTGGACTATAATACCCTTAACAGAAAATTCCAATATTATAGAAAGCGGCCATGAAGCAATTGGAAATGGAAATGATTTTTGCTGCAAAAAGGGAAGGGGTAAGAAAAAGAGACTCTGTCTTGTTTTGAGCTATTGTTGCATAAAGCTGAAGAACAGGATATAAGTAATAATGAAGACCAAACTCAATCGGCTCAGATTGTTAGTGAGAAGGGGGACGGCTTTATGGATGGGACGAGGGGAATGGTGGATAACCAGCTGGAGCCCGTGAAAGAAGAGAACCAAGATATAGATATAGACTGGACAAAAGATACAGTAGACCTTGTATTAAAAAAAGAAGATGGGAAAAAAGTCCCCATAGCTGCCCTAGAAGAAAACAAGACAAAAAGAAAAAAGAGAAAAAGTGGAGGGAAAGCCTGTGGAAAACAGACTAAACTGAATAGGAGATTGAGGACTGACTTTTTGAAGTACGGAAGAGTTTCAAAGATGGAGATTTTCGAATACAAAAATGCAAGGCACTTAAAAGAAACTGAAAGAAAGAAGGAAGATATGGAAAGAGTAGAAGGCGAGAAGAGACAAAATTTATGTTTGCTAATTAAAAAGGTTTAAATACTTTGCTGGGATTTATATGGCTTTTGAAAATAAATTGAGAGATTGTGTTATAATGATGGAGGAAGGAGTGATGATATGTAAATTATATGTTTATGTTTGTTTGTCTTTTCTCTTTATAAGGTTTATTTTATTAATTTATCTCACTGCTATTTTGGTATAATAGGTAGAATTAAGTAAAGGTATGTTTGTGGCTGGACATGGTTTAATTATTGGGTTAAGGATACATATGTCTTCTGGATAGTAGAGTTTCAAGGATGTAGCTTCTTTAATGTGTAAATGCTGTCTGGAGATTGTTAAATGTTTGGATGAGCTTAACAGTGGAGTAAATTGTGTTGTTTAAGATAGCTCATAATATGTAGGAAATTAGCAGCAAAGCATATGCAGGATTGTAAAACATAGACATATGGGTTTTTGATGCCTACTGCCTTTGTTCTCCAGTGGACAGATTTACATTTTGGCTGTGGTTAGCCTAAACAGGAAACAGATAGCTCAAACAGGAAATAGAATATAAGGTTCTCAATAAATTATGAAGATAACATTAATATGAAAGTTAATTAACAGTAAGAATGTCTTTGTTATATGAGTTGATATTGTGATCTATTATTAACATTGACATTAGGAAATAAATTAGGTTTTGAAATATAGTAAGAGAGATATTGGGGGGGGAGAACACGATATGTAATGAAGGTGTAAGTATTGTCAACCAAATTTTGATTATTGTGATGTATTTATTATATGGGTACTCTATGTATGTTTATTTGTCTGAAAATTAATAAATAGATTATAAAAAATAATAATAATTTGTGGACCTTGTACCAGTATCATTGTGTCACGGTACACCTCCACCAAGTGTGGTAAAAGGTGCCCACATTATTTTTACATTCCCAACAGTTTTTAGACAAAGTAGGGTAACATTTTGCCAATTTATCTGGTGACCAGTGCCACCTATGAAACATTTTGTACACATTTTCCTTATATGGAATAGATCTTAAATCTTTCACAGACTTCCAAATTTTAGAGCAGTCATCTATATCTATAATATATCTAATATCCTGCATCCACGTAATCATAGAACCTTTCACCACTTCATCCTGTTCATAGTCCACCAAAAATAATTTATACAACTTCTGTATTAATTTATCGCTTGTAGATAGCCATAGCTTATCTAATTCAGTTTTTTTCACGGTAAAACCCTTTATTTTTATCTTTTTCAAATCTTGTTTTTAACTGCATGGTTTCCCACCACATTAGCTTGATATTTTGTTTCACAAGATTCTCCTGGCATATTAAGTTGTCATCTTTATATAATAACATTTCATAACTTATCAGTTTCGCTTTTGTCATTACAGATGGTTTAATAAAGGCTTCTATTGGTGACATCCATCTTGGTATTTTAATATAGAACAGTTCTTTAATCTCTTGCCAAATTTTATTAAGTGCTCCTCTTATAGTATGTTGTTTGAATTTAGCGTCTGTTTTATCTTTTTCATATCCTAAATATGCGTGCCATCCCATATCTAAGTCAAAATCTTCCAGAGTTAGAAGCCTTCTGTTTTCTAATGTTGCCCACTCCTTAATCCATGTCATTGCTGCTGCTGAGTAGTATATTTTCCAGTTTGGAAGGCCAAAGCCCCCACTCTCCTTTTTATCCTGTAAAACTTTCCACTTAACACGTGCAGATTTATTGGATCATACAAATTGTCTACACATTCGATCTAACTCATTTAAGAATTTAACATTCCTCAATACTGGTATGTTTTGGGCAAGAAAGAGAAATCTCGGCAAAATATTCACCTTTAGTAGAGCTATTTTGCCCATTAAGGATAGTTTCAGGTTTCCCCATTTTAATAAGTCTTTTTTTATTTCTTGTAATAATCTGAAATAGTTATTCTCTATTAACATGTTATTTTTTTGTCATTATCACTCCAAGATATTTTACTTTTTTAACAATATTCATGCATGATAAGTTTTGAATCTATTCTATGTGCTTTGCTGTACAATTCTTTGTTAATATATTTGTTTTATTGTAATTAATTTTTAGACCTGATACTTTTCCATAGCTTTCAATACAGTCCATCAGTGAGGGGATAGATTCAATAGGATTTTCTACTATAAATACAAGGTTGTCTGCAAAAGCTTGTAATTTTAGCCTTTTATATATTCATTTTCTCTAACCAGATCTGTTAATGTTTCTAAAGTAAAGATAAACAACAATGGTGATAGTGGACAACCCTGCCTCGTACCTTTTTGTATATATATATTTTGTGTTGTATCTCCAATTACCACCACCTTTCCTAGTTGTTTCGAGTATATTGCTTTTATCATTGTGTAGAAATTTTCTTCGCAGTCCCATTTGGCAAACTTCTGTAACATAAAGTCCCAATTTACCCTATCAAAAGTTTTTTCTGCATCTAGAAATATTAATGCTAATTGTTTTCCCAGGTGTAGCTCATAATATTCTAACACATTCATAATCACCCTTATATTATTTTTAATCTGCCTTCTTGGAAGAAATCCTGCCTGGTCTTGATGAATTATGTCTACTAGCACTTTTTTCAGCCTTGTCGCAATTATAGATGCAAATAACTTATAGTCGGCATTTAGCAAAGATATTGGTCTATAATTTTTAACCTCTTTTTCATCTGTGTTTGGTTTGTGAAGTAACATAATCATAGCTTCAGTCCAGGAGTTTGGCATTCCCCCCCCCCAAAGTGCTATTTCTTGCAGTACTTCCTTGAATGGGAATAAAATTAGGTCTTCAATTTTTTGGTAGTTCTCTATTTGTATACCATCTGGTCCTGGTGTTTTGTTTCTTTTCTGTTTTTTAATTGCTTCAGTTATTTCAAAATATGATATTGAGCTATTTAATAAAGATTTTTTGTTTTTCATCAAACATATTATTATTCCATCTTGATATGTAGTCTTTTGTTATCTGAGGGTTTGATATTTCTTGTTGATATAATTTACTATAAAATTTTTCTATAATTTCTGATGGTGGGTTTCGAGTGAAGGTTTGGGCTGTATAAGCTGAAATCCTGGATAATATCACGTCTCTTGACTTCCCAAAGTAGATGTATGCATTTTATGCTAGCGGCATATCTTCACAAATCCACAAATATCGGTGAAAAATCTGAAAATTTAGCTGTGATTTTTTTTTTGCAGGTAACATGGAAAATGGGAGATCTATTTAAAGCAAACAAAAAAACACCACCCACAACAGGGAGCATGGAATGCTGGTATTATAATGTGTGTGTTTGTATGTATGTTTGTTAATCTGGAAAAAAAAAAAACCAGTCAGTGCTGCATTCACTAGCTGGAGGAAGAAGAGGAGGCGGGGAGGCATGCCTGGGTTGCCTGGGCACCTGGGGGAGATCGGGCAAGGAAGCCAGGGCATTTAAACCCCCCCCCAAGTCTCTCCGCAAAACCGGAGAGGTTCAGGAGGAAAGGAGGGCATGTTTCTCCTCCTCTCCCCTCCCGTGCGCCCCCCGCCACGGCGGGCACACTGGAGAAGGAAGAGGAGGCAAGGAGACATGCCTGGCTTGCCTCCTTTTTCTCCTCCAGGTGTGGGCAGGAGGGTGGCGGGGGCCTCTCCAGGGGGAGGGGGCTTCTCCAGAGCCCTGTTCTTAGCACGGGGCTGGAGAAGTGGCTGGGAGGGTGGCAGGGGCCTCTCCAGCGTGGGGTTGGAGAAGCGGGTTTCAGTTATTCTGGCATCTCACTGTCCTGTGTTCATTTTCCAGGCTGGGGTAGAGAGGAAGAAATGACTCAAAATTAGCAGATATGGACATAACTGGGACAGTAAGGATCATCTTGGTTGGCATTTTTGTGCTCAGCAATTCAAGTTTCCAACATTTTTGAGCCATTTCCGTGGCTTTGGAATGGTTCTGATTCTGTGAAAGCACAGGTTTTTCTTGTATCCACTGGAAACAAGGCAGGGCAGGTGGAGGGGAGCTGGATAATGGCAGAGCCCTCTGCCTCCAGCCAGCTTTATCCATTTGGAGACAGAGAGGCAGAGGCTACAGTTAACAATCCAGTACCTGATACATAGGCAGCAGCACCAGCCAGAAAGCCTGGTTCTCCTGTGGTACACAGTCTTTGATTGCACATGCTGGCAGACATGTTAGAGGCATAAAGGCACAGAGGCTTGTCCCATCCAGCAGCAGCCAGGATCCATGCCTGGCAGAGAAGAAGATTCTTTCTTTGTACCAGAGGGAATGCAAAGCTGCAAAGACAACTGGGAGGGGAAAAATAAAACCAAGGGTTCTTCCTCATGCTGATGACAGGCAAACTGAAGGGCACTTTGTGCCCTTGTTAGCCGCCCTGAGCCTTCGGGGAGGGTGGGATATAAATCTAAAGAATTTTAAAAAAAGAATAAAGGGGGGTGTTAGAGTTAGTGGTAGTGTCTGAAAATCCAGCATGTGAGTCAGGAGATATAAATCTTATGTCATCCTATGCCTTATTCTGGTGTTTTCAATATTTTTTCTTCCAATCTGGCTGACTTCCAGTATCAGAGCTGCTGAAAGCACTCAAGTATGGGGAGATAAAATGTGAGGCAGGGTTTAGCTCTCCTCCCATTTTGGTTTCAAAAGCAAATGTAGCACATCCACTTGAGGAGAATAAAAATGGAAGGAAAAACTCACTTATCATTTCATGCTTTCCTAGCCCTGTTATACAAGTGGGGATTTTAATTGTCTATAAAATGGGGAGACTTTCTCCTACCCTGACTGAACTGTGGGAGGGAATGATCCATTAGATGAGTCATACAGGCCTTAAAACCCCCATCCATTCAAATGAAAAGTACCATGGAGAGATGTGTGCCTTTTTGAAAGATGGAAACAAATATCAAATGGAATTGATCTCCTAATAGGATTAGCTTTAATTCTGATATTAAAGCATCTTTATTCGGGTTTCTAAAATGACCTATAACCCACCCCCATACTTTTTGGGTGACCACCTCCAACACCTAAAAGTTTTATCAGAAGTGCTCATCTTAGTGCTTTCTGCATGTCAAATGTGGCCAAGTTATAGTCTGGACAAACTATTCAAAACAGATACCACATATGTTAAGCAGATCCAGTTTCAAGCCTATAAATATTGTGCCAAAGTGGAGGTTTTTCCAAACCTCCCATTATTGGGGGGGGGGGGATCTGGAACTAGAAAAAATGACTGGTCTTTGTAGTGACACATGGTACATATGTGTTATCTTTTCTGTGGTGGCTTGTGGAAATTAGATATTCATTAGAAGTTAAGATGGTCTCATATAGATACTTTGGTCAACCAGAGAGAGAGATAACTGAACCAAATGCCAGGATGTTTGCACGTATACCCATTTCCTGTTTTATTAGAAGGATGCTTTAAGAAGAAAATGAAAGTAAAATCGTGCAGTGTTAGAGTAAAATCATATTGTCAGGAAAGGGTTTTTTTTAACCCTTCCTTGTACTACTAGCCTAGTTTAAATGGTTCCCCTCCAAAGCTGCTAACAATTTTTTTAAAAAATCCTAAACTATTTATCTTCTGGGAAGGACATACAGATGCTTATATTCCTGATTATGGAGTAAACAGCTCCAGAGGATGCTGTTTGTATCTTATTCCTGGCTCTCTTGTTCAGTTATCCAGCCTTGGCAGTCATAAATTTGGTCCCCTTCTTCCTGGCATGTGAACGTTCATTGTAATGTGATTCTGATGTCACATGAGTATCACTTTTTTGCCGCTCAGTGTGACCAAAGTCTGGAAGGACTGAAGACCACTGTCCTGACTGTTCACTGAGCAGTTGGGCTTCTGGTAAGATTTGTGCTCTTCAAGCTGCACATTGACCCATATATCTTCTGTAATGCAATGACAAAAACTGGCTAAAGTACTTTGCTTGTTTCCTGCTTCTCAAATAAATCATACCATAGAAATTCAGAGGTTGCCAGTGTGCAGGCTAGCTGTTGTGCTACCTCTCAGTCACCGGAGTGCATCTATTCTGCTTTTTTCAGACGCTTCTCTGATGTTGTTGGTGACTGTCAGTCACAATAGTCATTTATTTTCTATTGCACTAATTATGAAGATGCCTCTGGCTTCCTATTCTCTGGGAACTGCCCATGAGATCTCATTAAAAATGATACCTGACCATTTTATCATACGTGTATCTCATCCAGTTTAGTGACTTCCCTGACTTTAGAATTGTCAAACTGTCATAATTAGATTCACCATGTACTGCAGTTCATTTTCTCTTAAGAGTGAATGCAAATATATTTCACTGTGTATTGGAACAAGTTTGACAACAGATGTTCTCAAAAGCCACATCATGAAGAATATGTAATTCTGTTCTACTTGCACTTGTGAAAACATACTACTTTCATCTGTTGCAAATTTTTTGACCAAGGCAGAAGTTGTCTCTCCTTGCCACAATCTTTTATATAGACCTAGAGTGTACTTCATTCATTCATTCATTCATTCATTCATTCATTCATTCATTCATTCATTCATTCATTCATTCATTCATAGCCCTTTATTGGCATATCATCAGTCATAAGGAATATAAAGCATTGTACCATAAAATTAAATCTAAAATTCCATATAAATTTAGAACAATCAAAATAGTACTATCTAAAATTTTGTATCTTAAGAACTTCTGTAAGAAATTTGGAAACATCATTAGTGATCTCAGGGATTGAATCATTCAAGAGAAGTTGGCATTTTGACTTATAACTTTTAAGATGAAGCCAAGTTAGAAGGAATTTTCCACGAGGTAGCTCATACAGGGGGACAATTATGTGCTCAATCGTGTCCAGGGAGTTAAGACCACAGGGGCACATCTGTTCTTGTCTTGGGATTTGATGATATCTGCCATAGAGTATTCTAGAGGGAAATGCGTTAACCCTGGCCAGAAGAAAAGCTCTGCGATGAAGAGGGATATCGAGATTATAAAAATATTGGGGGATCTTGCCTAAATGGGTAGAAAGGCCAAGCGTGGCAAGTGAACAAATATGAAGTTGGGTAGGGTGTAGCTTTTACAGATCAGTGTAAGAGTTGTTGTTTGATTAGTTTAGAAATATGAGGTTCATTGGTTAGGGCTAGGTCTTCAAGAGGAACACCAAGATGACTTAATTTGGATATAATTATGAAGTCCCAGGGGGAATTATGCAGTTATTTTTGCAAAAACAATAAAAGGGAGCCCGGCTTAGCTCTAAAGTAGATCCTGAGCCATTAGCATGTCGTTGAGATCCAGACCTTGGTCTCAATCAAATTTTGGCCAACTTCAGAGCAGATTGCGAGGTAAGGCATGCATTTGGGAACACCCATTATTTGTCTAAGAAAGATTGCTTGGATGTTCTCCACATCACGGTTAAGGGCAGTGAACCAAATAGGGATTCCGAACAGGACCTGAGATAGAATCTTAGAGTTAAATACTCTGATTGCAGCAGGGACATATTGATTGCTGTTGGTAAGAAAGGATCTAAGAATTACCCAGCTAAGATTGTAGTTGTAAGTTGTAAGATATTTATAACTTTTAATTTCTTGAATTCTGACATTGCCAATAAAAATATTGGGGGATCTTGCCTAAATGGGTAGAAAGGCCAAGCGTGGCAAGTGAACAAATATGAAGTTGGGTAGGGTGTAGCTTTTACAGATCAGTGTAAGAGTTGTTGTTTGATTAGTTTAGAAATATGAGGTTCATTGGTTAGGGCTAGGTCTTCAAGAGGAACACCAAGATGACTTAATTTGGATATAATTATGAAGTCCCAGGGGGAATTATGCAGTTATTTTTGCAAAAACAATAAAAGGGAGCCCGGCTTAGCTCTAAAGTAGATCCTGAGCCATTAGCATGTCGTTGAGATCCAGACCTTGGTCTCAATCAAATTTTGGCCAACTTCAGAGCAGATTGCGAGGTAAGGCATGCATTTGGGAACACCCATTATTTGTCTAAGAAAGATTGCTTGGATGTTCTCCACATCACGGTTAAGGGCAGTGAACCAAATAGGGATTCCGAACAGGACCTGAGATAGAATCTTAGAGTTAAATACTCTGATTGCAGCAGGGACATATTGATTGCTGTTGGTAAGAAAGGATCTAAGAATTACCCAGCTAAGATTGTAGTTGTAAGTTGTAAGATATTTATAACTTTTAATTTCTTGAATTCTGACATTGCCAATCTGCCAATTGTAGGAAACCCATTTTTTTTGAAAATACTACCACATTTGTCTTGGTATAGTTGATTTTAAGCAGATTTAAGTGGCAATCGTTGTTAAAGGCTTCTAGATATCTTTGAAGTCCAATTTTAGTGAAAGATAAAATAGCACTATCATCTGCGTATAAAAGGATGGGTACTGATTTGCCTCCTAGTTTGGGTGGATGACCGTTCACAAGCTCAAGTGAGTGTGCCAAATCAGAAAGAAATAGGTTAAAAAGAAGGGGGGCAAGGACAGATCCTTGTTTAACACCTTTCTTAGATGGGATTTTATTGGTCAGCCAATAAACCTGACTCATTGTGGCTGTATGTAATTTTATTAGAAGGAACAGGAGATGCAAGTCAGTTCCTAGTTTGAGCAGTTTATCCCATAGTTTTTCTCTCGAGATTGAATCGAAGGCACTTTTTAAATCGATGAAGGCTACAAAGAGGGGGTTTTTTGCCTAGTTTCATATATTTTTCGGCTAGGGTAGAGAGAATCAGACAATGGTCTAAGGTTGATTTATTTTTGAAGAAGCCAATTTGTTCTGGCCCTATGATGGCATTAGATTGGACCCAGTCGAGTAAGCGATGTTCTAGGTGCTTCGGATATAATTTCCCCAAGATTGATAGAAGGTTGATAGGGTGAAATTTTTCAGGTAAATTAGGATTGCCCTTCTTGTAAATTGGGATTATGATTGAATTTAACCATGAATTTAGGAAAACTCCATGCTGATCAATAAATGCAAATAGCTTAGCTAATAGAGGGGTCCACCAATCAGCACATTTCTTGAAAAGTTTGACACGGAGTCCATCAAGGCCAGGGGCCCTACCTGGTATCAAGTTAGTTATTCTGTGATTTCATCAGTATCTACAGGAGGCCATCTAGGAATATTAGAGGGGATCATATCATTCGGGCTAGATAGGGGAGCAGTATGGGAATTGAAAAGCGTGGAGAAATGCTCAACCCATATTTGGGGAGAAATGCAAGCTTCTGGTAAGGGATTGTTATTTAACACCCTAGAGATTGCCTGCCAAAAAGACTTGCCGTCCCGAGATTGGATAGATAGGAAAAATTGGTTCCATCTATACTGAAGATGATCATTCTTTTTCTTAATAATTAAATCTTGGAAGGTTTTTTTTAGAAGTAAAATAATTTTCCAGAGTATCAGGAGTTTCCATCAAGCAAGATTCCCTAAATAGAGTTCTAAGTTTCCTTTTGTGTTCTAAACATTCTTTGTCAAACCAGGCTCGAGTCTTAGAAGGGGTTATCTGGAAAGGTTTAGCCAGTACAGAACAGTGCTTGACAATTTGGGGAAAAGCAGATAGTACTTCTGAGTATGAGGTAGAACTAATAATTACAGTTCTCAGCTCAGATATCATCTCAGATTGAAAGAGAGACAGAAGGTCACCTTCCAAGGTTTCAGACCATCTGATTCTTTTTCAGATTAGGTCTGTGTGTTGTTCTGATGAAGGGTTTAAAGAATGAGAAATCTCAATTGGACAGAGTAATGAGAGCAACACCGGAAGATGGTCACTTTCAGTATGAAAAACAATGTTCGTAGATTTAATAGCAGGCAAAAAACTGAAGGGGCATACACCATAGTTGACTATACTTTTCCCCTGCAGGGAGATAAAGGTGAAGTTTGAACATGTTGGGAACTGGGACAAGCCATTTCATGTTATTAAATTATGTTCTATACAGAATTCAATCAATTTTCGTCCAGCCCTATTATAACATAGATCTTTAGATTGTTGGGGAAAACCTAGTTGAGGTGGCAGTGGTTCTTCTTCATCAAAGCCCATAGTAGAAAACCAACTCTGAGTATCAGACCCAATTCGAGCATTTAGATTGCCGAGGAGGAGAATTTGGGTCATCAAGTGTTTCTAAATAATTCCCATGATGAAATTTGCGAGCTTTGCCCAATTCGCTTCTAGGGCATTATCACTATTGGTAGGGGGGAAGTAAATATTAATCACAATGAGGCAAGCGATCGAGGAAGAAAGTAGTACTGCTTGAGCAATAGGTTCACAAATTCCAAGTTGCTCTATCTTAGAAAAGGAGTTATGCTTTATCAGTATACCCAGGTTGGCTTTGCAATGGTCTTTAAGACAATCCCTGTAGGCTGGCATCACATGAAATAGGGGAAAGCACACATTCTAAGGTTTTCATTTAAAAATAGCCACATCCCCCAATTCAGATGGGAGCCACAATGCAAAGGCTGAATCCTTCCATAGTTTTGCTAGTGAAGTGAAGTCCCTTGCTCCGTGGCTAGGCTACTAGAAGTTCTGGAAAGGGAAAAAATACCCTGTCTTTGTCTTTTCTCCTTTTACAGAATAAAAGTCCATGGGTGGGCTGGTTGGGTTCAACAAGCAAAATGGTGCAGTATTTAATTCTCCCTCCTCCTATGCTGAATATGCATTAGGGCCCCACACAATTTATTTAATTTAAAATGCTGGCAAAATTATTTCACAGATTTCCCTGAGGCATACCCAATTTGTGTTTAAGTCAAAGGCATGTTAGCTAGGCCACAAAACATCCTAAACTGGATAGCCAGTTTGGTGCAGTGGTTAAGTGCGTGGACTCTAATCTGGGAGAACTCAGTTTGATTCACCAATCCTCCACTTGCAGCTGCTGGATGACCTTGGGCAAGCCATGGTTCTGCCAGAGCTGATCTCTCAAGGACAGCTCTGGAAAGAGCTCTCTCAGCCCCACCTACCTCACAGGGTGTCTGCTGTGGGGAGGGCAAGGGAAAGAAGTTTGTAAGGCGCTCTGAGACTCCGAGTGAAGGGTGTGGTATAAATCCAATCTCTTCTCTTCTTCTTAGATGGAAGATCACTACAAATCCAAAAGGACTGGTGATTTGGACAGAAAATTGACTTTGCAGGTCTGGAACAGTAGGTATGTATTTTTTTTATAACTGATGCCACTGAGATGAAACTATGAAATATTAAAGTATTAATGGATAAGTCTGGGGGAAAATAGTGTTTCTAAAGTTCTGGAAGAACAATCATAGAGGTGTAACTGTAGCATATGGTAACTTGGATGTATTGTAGCATTAATTTTCTTTTGCTATTGTTCTCAAAATAAATATAAATTTTGCTGAATATTCCCCAAGTTCAAATGGTCCTTCATATGTCATGTCTGTCATATTTTCATGCACGGCTCTTAGCTGATAGAATTTCACACCTGTCATCTTGCAGAATACTTTTATGGTACAGTAGCTGCTGAAAGGTAAGCAGTTTTAGCGTTCATGTTTAGTTGTGTTCAGAACTGACATTTCCCTTGTCTTTTGTAAATTATGTTATGGTCCCATTCATTCAAATGTTTGATCACCGATTTCACACTTTGTAAAGCACAAATCCTCAATTTGTCTGCCTTGGCTTCAGCAATATCTGCTGTGCTATTCTGCTGGTATTTTGTCATACTGATGACTAGAAAGCATGAGTCTATTTTGTTTTTATTTCTTAATCACATATGGCAGATGGAAGGCCCAGTATGGGATCTGATGTGTTTGGCATTGGCTTTCAGAACTAAAAAAAAAAAATTAGCACTACTTTTTCAGCTGTGGCACAGATCAGCTAAACTGCTAAATTTATTATGTCTTCATTACATCCCAAATATTTCAAGATGAAAAATTATGATTTGGAATACCTAACACACTAGTATTCCTTAATATTTTATTCTTAGAAATATTTTAAATTTTAAAAATGCAAAAAAATTGAATTAAAAATGGCATTTAAAAATATTTTAATTTTTTTTACATCATGATACTATATTGAATAATCAGCTTCATATTATTTAATTTTGAGGGGGCATCCAGGAACTGGAATTTGGGGGCATTTGGGGCTGCCATAGGAGGGGGGAGCAAAGAAAGTTATACTCTGCAGGCAGAAGTCTTTGTGCCTAACTCACACTCTCCTATCTTTGATGAAAATGACTTCCCCTCAGATATAATCACATTATTCCTGGAACTGCTCTAGGAGTCTACCTTTGTTTTTAACTCTCTAAAGGGAATCAGGAGTAAAACTGAAATGCCCACAGGGGCCTATTCAGGAATCCATATTCTGGCTTTTACAGGGGCAGCTGCTTCCCAGTATTTGTCCTGCTTTTTGGCATGGATACCATATCTGGCCAGGCATCCCTAACTTCTGATAAAGCCCTTGTGAAGAATGTTAGATACATCCCTTGCAATGACACAGTGTTCTCAGCCATACATGGTTTTAAGAAAATCAACTAAATCTGCATATAAATATCTCAAAAATTATATCCTTTCTATAACATCTGAAGAAGTAAGCTCTGACTCATGAAAACTCAGGCTGGAATAAATATTGCTAGTCTTTAAGTGGTCAGTATACTTCTATTTTATTTTGGTACAATAGACTAATACAGCTACCCCTCTGCAATTAGCTCATTTTGGAAGCGTTCTTTCTCTCTGGACCATGCCTTTAGCTAATGATGTCTGAGTTTCTTTGTTGTGCCAGAAATATGAGCCCCCACATTTTCCAACCCTAGTCCGCCGTTGGCTATTCTACCCAGAAACAGGGATCAGAAACGACCCATCAAAGGAGCAGTCCAAGCTCCCCCAAAGAGGTGGTATCTTAGCCAACTCATTTCAGACCCCATCAAACTGGAAACCTTGGTATATTTCCCATGGAGCTTGGAAAGAGAATTTCTACCAGAATGGTGAGACTAGCTCTGCTCAGCTGGACTAATGCAAGTCAAAGCTAGGAAAAGTATAGTTAGGAATGCATTAGGATTTATTTTGGAAACTCTTTACACCTCCATCAGCATGTTTTTTTTTCTCTCTCTCTCTGTTCATTTCACCCACCCCCTTTGGTTGCCCTGGAATCCAAAATGCATAAAAACTCTCACCTTATAGCCTCATTTTGGTGATTTTGTGATCATAACAGGGATAAACATTTAACTACTATATATAAAGTGATAATTTAAGATATAAAGCCCCAGTAGAACTGAAGAATGCTTTATATTGGACAGAAGAACATCATTTAAGTATTATCTGCTTGAACTATGGAATTGTTTTGTTACTAACATTTTGATACAAAAAACTGTGAGCTAGATTTACTAACAAATGAAGTAGGTCACAGTGAGACAAAAGAAAGAACAAATGAAGTAACAATGACATCCTGGCTATGCTCACACCGTGTTTTGGTTAACAGTGGTTTATTTTCTTTCATACAAAAAAGAAAGAAAGAAAGAAATAACAAGAAAACATAGTTAACCAGGGGGAGGACTTGCCTTGGGCTCAGTGAGGAACGGGGCACCCACAGAATCCTTGCTGAATGTTTACACACAAAGTTTCTAAGAACGGGCAAGACAGTCATGTTACATTATTTCCATGCAACAGGTGATGTACAAAATGGGTTTAGTGATCAGATGAACTTTCTGGAAGCTCTTTACATTACTATTTTTACACACCACTATGCCTTAAAACAGTGCACTTACAAAAATGTAAGACAGGTATTGTTTTGATATGGTCTCACAGAAACAAATTTAAGGCATTGTAAGAGTCTGTTATTCTGCTGGTGAAAGTTATGTCTCAAATACAGTTAGCGGTTTCTTTCTTTAAAAGTGGAAAGATGTCAGGGCATGTTTAGAAGAAGACTCTACTCCATGAGATGTGATTCAAAAGAAGAATTCTTGCTGCTCTGATTCTTCAACACACATTTTGATGTAAGATTGCTGAAGTTTCCTGTTGACGTTGTTATGCCTGGTAAGAAAAGATGAAACAAAAAACATCCATAATTATATGGAAGATTCAGGGCTTTGATTTGTCTCACAACTCAAAGGGCCCCATCTTCAAAAAGCAGGGCTTCTTCAATTTCCTTGGAAGGAAATAGGGCTTACCCTGACAAAACACTAGGAATATCACAGCAAGAGCCAGATTCCATTGACTGGCATGTGCTCAACATGGAAATAAACCTTAATACTATGTAGAATTTACTTCTACCAAAATCAAGGTCTAAAATTGAGGCAAATTAAAATGAACCTGGAAGCCCTACCAATCTGAGATCAGAAAAATGTATGATTAACTATCAAGTGAAATTAGCATATCTTCAGTTGTTTTAAACAGTGTTTTGTTACCCAATTATAAATGTCAACATATTTTTAGCATTTGTTCTTATTATTTATCATAGTTTTTTCTGCTTAAGCAAATGCCAATTGTATAGCTATGACTTTGATTCCCATATCTCTAATAAAGATTAATTATTCAAATAAGGCTTTAAAATAAAGTACTCTTTTTTCCTTTTTGAAAAGAGAAGCAAATGAAGTGTCTAAGCTTATATGAGCATCTTTCTCAAAGCTGGTAACATTAGGCACCTATTTGGTATATATTTTGCATATTAAAACTATAGGAGAGCTGTAAAATTTGGTTGGAAACTCTGCAAGATGAATTCTGTGGCACAACTTTAAACATGTGCTTATTCATATATTATTTTAGAAAACAGAAACATATTGATATACTAAAAATGCAGCAACATCATCCAACTTCCACCCACCCAATGAAACGGCCCATGTTCTCCTATTAAATGTAAATACATTTGTGTGAGAGACTGCCAGATGCTGTTTGTGCATTTCCTTCTTCATAGTAGCTATGCTAACTACTTTGAGTATTAAATAAAAAATAGGGCTGAGTTACAGTACTGTGTGCTTGCATATGACAATTGTTTTGTTCTACAAAGTCAGAAAATCATCTCTCATACTATAAGTTGGCTTAAGTAAAAGTTTAGATACTAGTAACTTCTTTGTGCTCTTAGGATAGACCCAAACTTTTAAAACAGACTTACACTCTGTCACCACATCACCAAGATATAGTGAATGTCAGCATCAAGAGGTGGGAAGTAGTTATGGGTATATGTAATATGGCCTATATGTAATAGGCCAGTAGTAGCCTCCTCCTTTTCTCTCCTATATGCACGGAAACAGGTTTAAATTTCTGTGCATTGCATTCCTTCTTAGACTAGTGGTTTGCATTTGAGTTGCCACAAGCAACTTTGGATCTTTGAGTGCAAAGATAAAGCTATTATTGCTCCTCAGAGTTTCCATTGTCTCTGTGATCACACAAGCAGTTTGGCCCGACACAGCCCCCCCCCTCCAGATCAAATGGCCGCAGTCACACAGCCACATCTGTCAGGTGTTCCCCCGGCATACTCATCCCATCATAGGATGACTTGGAGCTGGGATTAAAAAGGCACCACATCACAAGTGGTGTTTTTGGTTCCCCACACATTCATTGCATGTGGCCAGACGACTGAACATGGGGGAGTGCATGCAGAATGGATTTGGCAATCTGAACCTGCAGATCCATTCCCGCCACTAGGGAGGGTTTTTATTTTTTATTTTTTGCCTATATGTGCCTGAGCGCACATGCATTTTGAAAAATTTCTGGGCAGCACACTCTGTGGCTGAGGCTCTGCAGTGAAGTGGATGCTTGACCATGGGATGCCTGCAGCAGAGTGTGCTGTCTGGATGATATGCCCCGCAACACTTTAAACCGGTACAATTAGAGGCAGCTCCTTATCATGCCAAGCTACCAGTGTGACCACAGCCTATGATAGACTGACATGTTTCTGAGGGTTAAGCTCAAGTGAACTCCTATGCCAGTACAAGACTAATACTTAACGTACCAGTTCTGGGTCTTTGTATTCTGCCTTGAGCTGCTGTGGTCACTGGGAAAGGTTGATAAATAGTTTAATAAATACAAATGAACTCCGGCAGTGAGAAGCAGTTCTTGTGGTATGGTAGGAGAGTAGCTGTACCCTTTACTCAGCATGGGCTGGAGTCACTGGGAACTTCTTACTGGTGGGTCTGCTCTATTTAAAGTAATCATTGACAGAAAGATGACCTTTGTCAACAAAATACAACACTATTACCACAGTTACTGCACATCCACAATTTAAGAAGAATTGTGGTATTTTGGTTGCTGACTCTTCATGGTGACAATAAAGAGTATAATTGCTTAGATGTTTGGGAAACGTTTTGCTTGCTATAAATCCAAATTATTTCAATGAACTCATATACCACAGTTATGGAATAAGATTTGTAAGCACATTTACAATCATAATAACTATGTTGAAACTTTTCACCATTCAAGTGAATAGATGTCTTTCTATTAAATTCAGATGAAAATAAAATCTTCCTTAGGAGGTGTTTTTTACCCAGTCAAGACTTTTCTTTGTCATGGAAAAGAGAATTTAGATGAAATGTATATAAAATACTGAATATACACAATGCTTCCATGAAATATTTTTTTTTCCTTTTTGGGGAAAAAACCCTTTTAGATGCCTTTTTGTGGTTGGCTTGGTTGTGAATGATCATTATTATGTTCTAAAAGGTCAAAGCCAATGGGCTGCCAACTAGGACCCAGATGGGAGAGTGCAGGCTTAGTACTTCTTGTCAGATATCTACACAGAATGTCTGGGTTCCATCACATTCTAGTGCTCATAGTCTTCTTTCTTAGCATATATTTTACATTACTTTAATGCAGGTTTTATAAACTTTTGTTATATTGTTTTTATACTTCTTTTATTTATTTATTTTATTAGGTTTATATCCTGCCCTATCCTAAAATGGGCTCAGGGTGGCTCAGAACAATCAAAGATATACATAAATAATGATAGTATATGGTAAAAACCAAGTTAAAAGAAACAATAGAAGAAGATGACAGTAACCAGGTAAAAATTCCAGGGCAGTCCTTAATATCTCCTGAAGGATAATTAATCCAATGATATAGAATCATAGAGTTGGAAGGGGCCTTACAGACCATCTAGTCAAACTCCCTGCCAAATGCAGGACCAGCCTAAAGCATCTCTGACAAATATTTGTCCAGCCTCTTCTTGAAAGCTGTCAGTGAAGGGGAGCTAACCACCTCCCTAAACAGCTGATTCCACCTTTGAACCACTCTGACCGTGAAAAAGTTTTTCCTAATATCCAGCCAATACCTTTCTGCATGTAATTTAAACCCGTTGCTTCGGGTCCTATCCTCTGCTGCCAACTGGAACAGCTCCTTGCCCTCCTCCAAATGACATCCTTTCAAATATTTAAAGAGAGTGATCATGTCCCCCCTCAATCTCCTCTTCTCCAAATTAAACATTCCCAAGGCCCTTAGCCTTTCCACGTAGAGCTCAGTCTCCAGACCCCTGATCATCCTCATTACTCTATTCTGCACCCTCTTGATTTTGCCCACATTCTTTTTGAAGTGAGGTCTCCAGAACTGCACACAGTACTCAAGGTGCAGCCTGACCAAGGCAGTATTCAGAGGGGCTATGACCTCCTGCGATTTTGATGCTATGGCCCTTTTAATATAACCCAAGACTGAATTAGCCTTTTTTGCCACCACATCACACTGATTGCTCATATTTATTTACAGTCCACTCTTACCCCAAGATCTCTTTCACGTACACTACTCCCTAGAAATGTATCCCTCATCCAGTATTTGTGCTTGAAATTTTTGTGGCCCAGATGTAATACTGTGCATTTATCTTTGTTGAATTGCATCCTGTTCGCAACTGGCCAGTTCTCCAGAGTATTCAGGTCTTGTTGAATTTTAACTCTATCTTCTTGGGTGTTTGCGACTCCTCCCAATATGGTATCATTAGCAAATTTAATAAGTAGCCCCCTTCATCCAGATTATTGATAAAAATATTGAAAAGTACCAGGCCCAAAACCGAGTCCCGCGGCACCCCACTGGACACCTCCCTCCAATCTGATGAAACGCCACTGACCACCACTCTTTGGGTGCGATCCTCTAACCAGTTCCGTATCCACCGATTTATGTGGTGTAATTCTGTGGGCAACTCTGTGGGCAGGGGAGGCTGAGATGGACTGAATGCCCGCTGCCTCAACCAAAGGTCTAGTGGAGCAGCTCCATTTTACAGGTCCTGCAGACCTGTAACAAGTCCTGTAGGGCCCTGATCTCACATAGGAGTGTGTCCCACCAGGCTGGGGCCAAGGTGGAAAAAGCCTGGTCAAGGCTAAGTGGATGTCTTTTGAGCCAGGGACTACCAGTAGATGTTGATCAGCAGAGCACAAAGGCTCTCCAGGGCCCATACTGGGAAAGGCAGTCCCATAGGTATGCTGGTCCCAGACCGCATAAGACTTTAAAGGTCAATACCATAACCTTGAAGCAGATCCAGTACTCTATTGGCAGCCAGTGCAATTGGCAGAGCACTGGCTGAATGTGCACCCAGATAGACGTCGCCATCAGCAAACACAAGCTGCATTCTGCATTAGCTGCAGTTTCTGGGTCAGGTTCAAGGGCAGCCCCATATAGAGTGAATTACAGTAATCTAGCCTGGAAGTGACCATTGCATGGTTCACTGTAGCGAAGTCACAGGAAGTGAGATTGGGAACCAGTTGCCTGACCAGCTGAAGATGGTAAAAGGCCAACCTGGCAACAGTGGTGACCTGGGCCTCCATCGAAAATGAGGCATCCAAGATCATTCCAAGGCTCCTTACCCTTGGCACTGGGGCCAATAATGCCCTGCTAAGCATTGGGAGCGATTCCCACTCCCAAGCCTCAGATACAGGACCTCTGTATTTACTCTCAGACAGCTCTGTTGTAGCCATCCAGCCATGGCCCCTAATGCCCTGTCCAGAATATCTGTGGTGGAGTTCAGCCAGCTGTCCATCAACAGATAAAGCTGGGTGTCATCAGCATACTGATGGCAACCCATCCCAAACCCCTGGATCAATTGGGCGAGGGGGCACATATAGATGATAAAGAACATCACAGAGAGGATCGGCCCCTATGGCACTTCACATTCCAGTGGGTACCATGGAGACATCCTCTCTCCAAGCACCACCCTCTGTCCCTGACCATGGAGGAAGGAGGAGAGCCACTGTAAAGCAGCCCACATATTCCTACATCAGTGAGGTGGTGGGTCAAAAGGTCATCATCAACCATGTCGAACACCACTGTTAGGCCCAGGAGCAACAGCAGTGCCAACCCACCTCAATCCAGGTGTCACTGGAGGTTGTCTGTGAGGGCAACCAGTGCAGTCTACATCCCATGGCCAGGGCAGAAACCAGGCTGGAATGGATCCAGGATGGAAGCCTCATCCAAGAAAACATGGAGCTGTTCGGACACTGCTCTCTCAACTACCTTACCTAGAAATGGAAGGTTTGAGACTGGGCAGTAGTTGGCAAGGACCATAGGGTGTAATGATGGCTTGAGACTGGGCGGTAGTTGGCAAGGACCATAGGGTCTAATGATGGATTTTTAAAGAGCAGACACACCTCTGCCTCCTTCATCGCCACTGGGAATGCCCAAGGACAGGGATAACTTGATGATATCTCTCAGGGGCCCCCGAACACCACCTCTACAGGCCTTGACCAGCCAAGATGGGCATGATTCCAGGGGGCATGTAGTGGACATTACAGTGGCCAGGATCTTGTCAACTTCCTCCTGAGAGAGCTGACTGAATTGCTCCAAAATGGACCCCAAAACAGATAAGAGGCTTCCAGTTCCCTTACTGTACCACCTGTGGTTGGAAAATCCTGGCAGAATGATGAGACTTTGTCTGAAAAATAGCTCGCAAATGCCTCACAGCCAATAGCCAATTCCTTATCATTTTGCTTGCCTTGAGGCAAAGTAGTTAATGACCAAATTGTTCTAAATAATTGGGCTGGGTTATAGCTCGCAGAAGCAATGGAGGCCGCATAGAAATTCTTCACTGCCAACTAATAGGCATTCATAAACGTCCCAGAAGAGGTTCTTGCAGCTTTGTCACGAGTACACCACCACCCTCGCTCTAGTCATCTCAGCTCTTGTTTCATCCTCCATAGTTCCGAGGTGTACCATGGAGCATGTCTGGCATGAGAGCAGAGAGGATGCCAGGAAGTAATTTCGTTGATGGCTTCAGAGAGTCGGCTATGCCAACCCTCCACAAGCTCATCCAACGAACCACCAGGGTCGCCGGATCCCACAGAGAGTTCTTGTAAGATATCTGGGAAACGAAAGCAGAAAGGTGTCAGGCACATTTTAATAAATAAATGACTAGAATTATTCAGTTAAGAAATATAACCCAGATAGATGAGCATGTCAGACTATGCAGATAGGAATGAACTTTGTCCACAAAACTCAACAGGAACAAATGAGAAACAAATAAATGGGGTGAAATTTTCAAGGCTGTAGAAGAGCAGTAAAATCTACTTCCCTGAAGATACCGAAGTCACCAGGGACAAGCATAGTCTCCATTCCAATGACATCCCCTAAATAACTTTTATTTTTCCATGCAAGTCAAAGGTTACCATTCTCACCAACCTCTAGGACCCTAGCAATATGCAGGCCTTTTTCTCTGTTCTCCCTGTCATGATGGTTTTACTTGTAGATGACAGAGAACTAGACTATAATCAGACATGCTAATGCAAGTAGGAGTCTCCTGCCCATTCATTTCTAAAAAGACAGACTTTTGCTGTTGTCCCAAATGCAGTTACTACAAAAGCATCATGTATTGATCCCTACAGACATCTGAGTTCCATGTGTTTCTCATTCCCACTGTATAGTAACTATTAAAGTCTCTGTGCTCATCTGAATACACCCAGAGTAATAATAGCCTTGATTAGGACAAAAACCCAGTGCTTCTTACAGATAAGACAAATATGTTCTCACTTTAATGCACTACATGCTATGCAATAACCTAATCCATGTGAAGCAAATATTTCACTGGCAATAGATGGATAACATAATTGCAAACATTTTCTTGGCACTGAAATTCATAAAAATGAACCTGTCCTCCTAAAATGAAAAGAAAAAAGTACTTGGCAATCAAAATGTACTGTAGGCTGCTCAAAGAAACCTAGCAAATTTTAACTGGGTACTAGGAATGTTAATTGTTTTGCTGCTATCAAGCTGTAGCCAATTAGAAATCAAATAATGTAAAGGACTTTTAGATTATAACCACACTCTTAACATTAGTGCCAAAATATTAATTTTTTTTTAAAAGACAGCGATGGTGAAAATGAGGTCTGGCTGATTAAAACTTCTGTATGCCTTTATGCATGCTACATTTTGTTCCCTGATTACTGAAATGAGATCTAAGCTACGCATTCATCACAAGGCTTACGCAAGCCAACTTCTTTTCTGTAGCTGAATGTGATTCACTGGAGATACAAGAGAGGGAACATATGGCAACTATCAGGACAAACTAATTTGCCCTAGGACAAATGCAGCAAACCATGTTGTGTGTAGTAGCCCCACGTAACAGGAGATTATGAGTAGAATGATGTCTCAAATCTGTCATTCCAACAGAGCCCCATCATTGTAAAAATCTGAACAGAATTTTAACTGCAGAAGTTAACTACATTGAAAAAGGACACTTCCATTGCACACTGTTCTTTAAGGAACTTAGGAAGGAATACTATGCAGACAGAAAAAGACTAATTGAACTTAGTGGGACTTACATTCCTGTAATTAAAGGACTGGGCTCAGAATAACAAATTTAGAGTCCAGTGGCACCTTTAAGAACAACAAAGGTTTATTCAAGGTATGGGCTTTCATGCGCGTGTACACTTTTTCAAATTGAGCACACGAAAGCTCATACCTTGAATAAACCTTTGTTGGTCTTAAAGGTGCCACTGGACTCTTAATTTGTTCTACTGCTTCAGACCAACACAGCTGCCCACCTGTGCTCAGAATATTAACTTCATTGCTTTTCTAGTCCTGTCACTGACTGCTGTCTTGCCAGACAATAGGTGCCAAAATGTTCAATATATTGTCCACAAATAAATTTGCAACCTACAGACAAAAGTCAGCAGAACATAACACTGAAAGATGCATTCAACACAATGTTATATATTCTCTTTCAACTTATTTTTAAAGACTTTGGGTTCGATCCTACAACTCTGTACACTGCATTGGCCAGGCCACACCTGGAGTATTGTGTGCAGTTCTGGAGGACTCATTTTAAAAAGGAAGTGGACAGAATGGAACGGGTACAGAGGAGAGTGATGAGGACGATTGGTGGCCTGGAGACCAAGCCCTAGGAGGAAAGGCTGAGGGACTTGGGAATGTTTAGTCTGGAGAAGAGGAGGCTGAGGGGGGACATGATTGCTCTCTCTAAGTATCTGAAGGACTGTCACTTAGAAGAGGGCAGGGAGTTGCTCCTTTGGCAGCAGAGGATAGGACTCGCAATAATGGGTTTAAATTAAGGGTGGGAAGTTACTGGCTAGATATTAGGAAAACCTTTTTTTACAGTAAGAGTGGTGCAACAGTGAAATCAGCTGCCTAGGGAGGTGGTGAGCTCCCCCTCATGGGCAGTCTTTAAGCAGTGGCTGGACAAACACTTGTCAGGGATGCTCTAGGCTAATCCTGCATTGAGCAGGGGGTGGACTAGATGGCCTGTATGGCCCCTTCCAACTCTGTGATTCTATGATTCTAACTCCTTCTGCTAAGTGAAGAGTACTACTCCAGTGGAAGAAATCTTGCTCCAATGAAGAAAACATGCATTCTAAGTCCTTATCATCCTATCAAATGGTAAAAGAAACAGGCATAGAGATGTCTACAATATTTTGGCTGTAGTACCTACAGACGTTATAACACATGCCAAATCTTTCTCCACAAATCCCCTTTTCTGAATCAGCTTTAAATGGTCTGCTTTCATTTGTGTCAATGTATGCAGGATGAATTACAGGCCCGGCAGGATGAATTACATCCTGACCTGAGCATAAGTACTTGCAAGTAAGTGCTATTGATGTACAGGGCTGCCAACCCCCAGTGGTTATCCCCTGATGACATGATATCACTTCCAGGGAAGTGGTTTTACCATAAAGTTTCCAGTGATTTTTAGAGAGGCATGACAGCACTTCCAGGTTTTCTCAAAGTGACATCATGCTGTTCCCACTAGCCACCCCCCACATATCCCTCTCTCCTGGTCTCCTGCTGGTTGACAGGAACAACTCTGTTGATTAATTAAAAAATTACTTCCATGTGTAGGTTCTAAAAGGATTGCAGGCCTACAGATACAAACAAAGCTAAAGCTAAAGCTACCATATTAGAAATACAAAACAAATGCACCCTAAAAATGGGAAGTTGGTTAACTCAGAAGAAGAGGTTATTGTGCACTTGAATTGAAAAATTTCAGTTGCAATCAACATTTAGTTTTTATACTTCATGCAAGATAAATCCCATCAAGATAGTCATTTATATATGGCCTTAACTGTAAAGTTTCTAAATGAAGACTAAAAAAAAGAAATAACAATGTATAGCATTAAAACTAGGAACACTTTTCTTACACTTTACTTAAAAGGAAGTACCTTTTCACTCAGAGTGATTAACACATGGAATTCACTGCCACAGGAGGTGGTGGCAGCTACAAGCAGGGACAGCTTCAAGAGGGAATTAGATAAACATATGGAGCTGAGGTCCATCAGTGGCTATTAGCCACAACGTATAGATAGGAACTCTCAGTCTGGGGCAAGTGATGCTCTGTATTCTTGGTGCTTGGGGGGGGGGCAACAGTGGGAGGGCTTCTAGTGTCCTGGCCCCACTGGTGGACCTCCTGATGGCACCTGGTACTTTTGGCCACTGTGTGACAGAGTATTGGCCTGGATGGGCCATTGGCCTGATCCAACATTGGCTCCTCTTATGCTCTCTTATGTTCTTACCTCCCTACCAAACAAGTATCCAGTAGAAAGCCCTAATTGCCTACTTTGGAAAATAATGTTCATGTAAAATCTTTTTTTAAAAAAAATGGGTCTGACACTAAATTAGAAAACTGAACCGAAGCTCAAAACCAGAGTGAGGCAGGCATGGGAAAATGGAAAATGGGGTACACTGTACCTTCTGACTGTAAAAGGAGTTTGACTTGGCCTGCTCATAAGAGGAAATTTAATTTCCATTCTCATCTGGTGTTTGACTCTCATTCAAGAGCCTGTGTGATGCCAAACTGAACTCAAATACATTTTTGGATTTATGAGCACTAGCGCTTTTAATGCATAGTATGTGCTGAAGTCATTAAACTAGCTCAGTTATGGATATTAGCAAAGGCCTGTAACAGGGGATTGTTTATCCTTTTTTTAGAGGATATAAAAATTTCATTTTCTTCTACAGTTGTCATCAATCATTTCATTAGTTTGAGCTGTGAACAATTATAAGAAGCACATGCAATGGAGGTTAATAAAAAAGTAAAAGGAAAGCTAACATTTTCACCCTACATCAGCACATACCAAGCATAGTTACTCAGGCGGTCTTCAATCAGCATGCTAGTGGAAAAACTGATGAAGCTGGAGCATGGCCCCTGGGAAGTGCAATGCATTAATCAGTTGAAAAACCATGCAACAAGCTTCTCGCATGCATAGTATATTATGCAAAGCTATTAAAATTAAGAAGTTACTGCTTAACAGCAAAATCCCTGAAAAACTCATGCCACAATTTAGCACCTTCAGTGGGCATTTGGAATTACAGTTATGCTCCCATTGCATTCCAGGCATTTGGGAATATTCTGCATATACAACAGGCATTCTCTTACAAAGCAAAACAAAACAAAACATGCTGGAAGCCCCCTGAATCATATCTACATGCTGGACAGGTAACAGAAACATAACATTAGCACCTGGCTCTTGTTCACAATTGTGAACTGTTATGGCACAATTTTTTGAGCGAATTTTATGTTTGACAAACAAAGCATGCAAAATGGCAGGCAGTTTATAGGAATAAGTAAAAGTGTTCCGTGCAATGAACAGTGGTGAAAATCGGCAGAAGTTGATAACTAATGAGCGCCTGCAAAACATTCTGGAGATCAGATGGAAAAACGAAGTAACTCGCATCCATCACTGATTTTAGCACTCAAGCAAAAACATAAAAAACCCTATGTGTCATTTTCATCACAGAAATAAGGGATGCTCTTGAATTTAGTCCAACTGTTCATCTGTCACATATGAGTAATGCAAAATGATAATACAATAATATTTCTGTTCCCTTTGGTATACCTTGTTATAACCAATCGGCTACAGATTTAGATCTCTGTGCAATGCAAATGTTTGAAGGGATTTGACTTGGCAGAGAATCTTCGAAAGGTGGTACGTATTTAAAAGGTAGTTCAGCTAAACACTATAGAAACAGTATAGGACCTATCAGTTTTAGAATCAAATATTTAGTGTTAGCTTGCTAAATACAAATTGAACTGCACCCTGTCATACTGCTGTGCCTTAGTTTAAATTTCTATTTATTTGAATCCCAGCATCTTAAATTATCTTTGAATCATGGAACTAACCTGTGACACTCATTTATAGTATCAAACTTGGTCCCTGGGATTCCAGCCTGACTTGCTCCATTCTCAGTTCTTACCCTTTCACCTTACAGACCTGTTGCACAAATGTTTGCCAAACAGTCCTTATTTAATCTGTCCCCAGACTTTTCCTGTACTTGTTTTAGTCCCTGACGAAAGAGGGAGGAGGGGATCTGAAGCTATACCAGGGATCATGAGACCTAGATGGACAAAAGCAACATGGGACAGTAGCTAGTGTGAGGGGAGCTGAAACAGGTCAAACAGAAAACATAAGCAACATCCAACCTACAATGTCCATGTTTTCTGTTTTTACTCGCAGCCACCATCCTTGTTATGGGCAAGAGGGTTGAAATGTGGACTCTCACTCCATTCTTCTCTATCATTCTTGCTCCAGCATCTCTGTACCTTTCAAGCTCTTCTCCAACTTCTGCACCTGTCTCTTTCCCATTATGTCAGCTTTTGTGCAACTTGCCCCTACTATTCCCTCTTTCCTTTTTCTTAAAGCTCCACAGCATCTCTCCCTTTCCTGCTTTCTTCTCTCCTTCCTACACACCAGCCAACCAACCTTTATCTACCCCCTGCGTTCAGCATTCCCTCCTTCCCTCCCTCTGGCAGCCCCTCCATGGGAAAACTCTGGCTAAGTTGAGTGGTGCCAGTCACTAGAGAAGGCCCAGTTGTGAAGTACCAGCCAGGCTAGGCCAGGCCCAGTTGTATGGTGGGGAACCTGTTAGAACTTGCAGGGGGCACCTCATTTCCCCCTGCATCCCTTTTTCTAATATTTCTTCTATCACTTCACCTAGCAACCCCCATATTCTCACCTTCCTCTGCTTCCTTCTCTCCTCTCCCCCCTCCAACCAACCTACCTTTTATCTTCCCCCCATCTTCAGCTATGTTCATTATTTACTTGGTTTATACCCTGCTATTCTCCAAAATGGGTACCCAAATCAGTTTACATAATTTGCCTCTCCTCCATTTTATCCCCACAACAACCCTGTCAGATAGTTTAGGCTGAGTATGTGTGAAAAGTTCAAAGTCACTCAGTGAGCTTCCATGGCAGAGCGGGAATTCAAACCTGGGTCTCCCAGATGCTAATCTGAAGCTCTAACCACTAGAACACATGGCTTCCATGTCATGGCTACTGCTGAACAGTTGCAAGCAGCTGGGCCTGGGTGAATCACTGAAGTTGCGGGGTACCCAGACACGCAGTGGTTGGTGCCAGGCCTGATCCCGATGAATCTTTCTTCACAGGCCAAAACAGCCCTGGAAAGCATTCTGGTCCTCATTCTGCCTTTTACTGACAAATCAGAAAGGCTGATAGTACTGACAGAAAGGTTTGAAGGCTGGCAGTACTATTGTGGCTACCTAGAAACAGCCACTGAGGGAATTTGTTTCTTAAACTACAGGCACTCCTATCACTGGGGGGGGGGACTGCCCTCCCTTCCCTGGGGGGGGGGGGTTTAACCCCCCAGGTGTTTTTTCTTTAGATTTCAGATTTTTCTGCAGACCTGGGGATGTCCTCAGGTTTGTAGAAAGATGTGTCTTGTCTGTCCATAACTCCAGTCTCCAGATTTAGGTAACCACAGATGGGGCCATGTTAAGAATTAGATATATTGACAAGAAGTGGGACCCGCGATACTCATGGGGGAGAGTATTCCTTGCGGTTCCCAGGTGGCCGACCTGCTGAAGCAGTAGGAGCTCCACATGGAAGAGGAGGTGGCCAGGGGTGAGCCCAGCAGGCGATCTGCTGGGCCCACCAAGGCTTCTCTCCCCCCACTGCTGACAGCAGCAATGGCGGCAGCAAGCCCTGCATTGTTCCTAGCCACCGGGTCCACCAGGCTTCTCCCCCCCCCCGCCAACAGCAGCAATGGCTGCGGCTGCCAGCTGCTGGCCAGCCAAGTCTTCTCTCCCCCATGCTGCCGCCACCACCAAGAGCAGCAATGGCGGCAGCAAGCCCTGCATTGTTCCTAGCCACCGGGTCCACCAGGCTTCTCCCCCCCCACAGCAGCAATGACAGCAGCTCCCAGCTGCTGGCCCACCAAGGCTTCTCCCTGCCACCATCCCCGCCACCACCAACAGCATTGACAGTGAGCCCTGCGTGGCTCTGCCACTATTCCCAGTGGTAAGTGAGTTCTGAGGATGCGCAGGGAGCACTCTTTTATTTTTTGGGGGGGATTTAAGTATCTCTTGTATAGTTTTTTCAACATTTGAGATTTTTCTACACACCTGGGAAGTGTCCCAAGTGTGCAGGAAAATCTGTTTACCCTCCATGTGCTCCTGGTGTGCGTATTTAGATATCAGCACAGAGGAGGCATCTTGGCTATTAGATATATAGACAATGTGCATTCCCATTTATTAGCTTAATTCCCCCCCCCCATAAAATTCAATGGCCTGGACCAGCGATGTGCATGGGGGAACATAAATTGATTGAGCATAGTTCAGTTTGTGCAAAGTCTTATGCATAGGGTGCTTTCCTCGCTACATTAGAGTCCCCAGAAACTGGCTGCCCAAGTGGAAACAGAAGGGGAGATACAATAAGGTTAGAATCATACAATCATAGAGTTGGAAGAGACCTCCAGGGTCATCTAGTCCAACCCCCTGCACAATGCAGGAAATTTAAAAATACTCTCCCTTCACACCTGCAGTGACCCCGTTCCACACCCAGAAGATGACAAAAACTGGCCTTGAGAAAAATTGCTTCCTGATCCCAAAGTGGAAATCAGCATTTCTCTGGACATGTAAGAAAGGGCTACAAGAACTGAGGCAAACCTTCCTGCCTTCCCTCTCATGATCTGCCTAAGTTCACACAATCAGCATTGCTGTCAGATGGCCATCTAGGCTCTGAAAACCTCCAAAGAAGGAGAGCCCCACCACTTCCCGAGGAAGCCTGTTCCACCGAGGAACCGACCGCTCTAATGGTCAAGAAGTTCTTCCTACTGTTTAACCAAAAACTCTTCTGATTTAATTTCAACCTGTTGGTTCCAGTCCAACCTTGTGGGGCAACAGAAAACAATTCACCATCCTCTATATGACAGCCCTTCAAGTACTTGAGGATGGTTATCATATCACCTCTCAGTTGTCTCCTCTCCAGGCTAAACATACCCAGCTCCTTCAAGCTTTCCTCATAGGACTTTGTCTTCAGACCCCTCACCATCTTCGTTGCTCTCCTCTCTCCTTATTAAATTGTGGCACCCAAAACTGACCACAATACTCTAGGTGAGGTCTAACCAGAGCAGAGCAAAGTGGTACCATCACTTTGCATTATCTGGACACTATACTTCTTCTTGTTGCTGATACAGCCCAAAATTGCATTTGCCTTTTTAGCAACCACATCACACTGCTGACTCATGTTCAGTGTATGGTCTACTAAGACCTCTAGATCTTTTTCGCACATACTACTGCCAAGACAAGTCTCCCCCACCCTATAATTATGCATTTGATTTTTCCTACCTAAAAGCAGAACTTTACATTTATCCCCACTGAAATTATTTGTTTTAGCCCAGTTTTGCAGCCTGTCAAGATCATCCTGTATCCTGACTCTGTCTTCTACCATATTTGCCACCCCTCCCAATTTAGTATCATCTGCTTAGCACAAGTGGCATTGGAGTCTTTTTAAAGATTTGTGCATGTGAGTTTGTTTAATTTGCCTCATCTTTGTTATTAATTCCAAAAGGGATTGTTTCTTTAATGGGGTGATTTATTTGGTTTTGTATGATTATTGTTGTTACCGTTGTTTCATTTTCATAATATTATTTCCATTGGCTTCAATGGAAGACACTGTCTACATCTTTGTGGTTTCCATCCAAACAAGACGGGGACCCGCGATACTCGCGGGGGGGAGAAGAGCTCCGTCTCCTCCATCCCCCCCGCTCGATCTCCCCGAGGAGGCGGCTGCTGCGGCGAGGCCGGTCCTCCCCCCCTTTGCCGGGCTCGGCGGCAGTGAGGCCGGTCCTCCCCCCGCCCGCCCGGCTCTGAGGAGGAGGCGGCGGCGAGGTCAGCTACAGAGTGTTCCGTGCGCATGCGCACGGAACGCTCTTGCACTTTCGGGGGGATTTAAACATCCCCCCCAATTTTTTTCCTACTTTTAGCATTTTTGTGCACACGTGGGGACTGGCCCACGTGTGCACAAACCCCCACCTCCCCCCCAAGTGCCCCCCGGAGCGCTGATTTAGTGATCTGCACTCCGGGGGCAACTTGGCTATTAGATATATAGATGGACAAAACTCAGAGGGATAATACTCCTCTAGAATACTCACTTTACCAAATTTCAGGCACACAAAATAAAGCCCCTTGTCAGACAGACAGACAACCTTTATTGGCATGTCTACCCCTTGTCATTTTGAGGTAATGAAAGGCACCCTCTAACATTAAAGTCTATGGAAGAACTGAAAGGAAAGATTCCAAACAGTTACAGAGAGAGCACTGCAGCAACTTAACTAGAGGAACAACAATATGAGGAAGAGGCAGACTGACAAGACAAGGGCATTTGGTGGCACAAGAAGGATAAGGCTTTTGGGCAGGCAGGCAGCCAGAGGACCTTGAGGTAGATTTGCTTGGACTGTGGATAATGTTTAGAATGTTTAGATCTGTGGCCTGGAAACCAAGCCCTAAGAAGAAAGGCTGAGGAACTTGGGAATGTTTAGTCTGGAAAAGAGGAGGTTGAGGGGGGACATGATTGCTCTCTCTAAGACCGATTTCACATAAGACTTTGTCCCACACTCGCTCTTCCATTCCTCCCACTTGATTTGGTCAATTTCTCACCATTAGGCCTGCGGCTGCCTTTTGACCCGCATCTTCCCCCAATTTGCCCCGCCTCAGCATGATCCTTGATTTCCCAGAAGTTTCCTGTTGCCTAGGGAGTGGTGATCTTCGCATCACTGGCAGTCTTTAACCAATGGCTGGACAAACACGTCAGGGATGATCTAGGCTAATCCTGCGTTGAGCAGGGGGTTGGAATAAATGGCCTGTATGGCCCCTTCCAACTCTGTGATTCTATGATTCTATTATTCTTATGCAGGGAAAGTTTCCCCTCAGAGTTCAAACAGTTTGCAGGGACTGGGCATGTAGAATTATATCTGATCCTTGAAAAAGTTCCATCGATGTCTTAATGTATGTGTTTTCAGTAATTTTATTATTCCATTCCAGATTTCCCACATTACCTTTTCTGTACCATAAGCAATTGCAGTGATGATTTAATAGTTATGTGTAAGTGTGGTTAAAGTGACATCAGGTAAAGCATAATTAATATTTAACTAAAACCCAGAAAGATTCTTTCAAACCCCCATGATCACTCACTGGCTTATTTTTTCCTTTTGCAGATGTTGCTGAACTTCCCTTGCTATCTGTGGCTTTTCTTCCTAATGAGGTAAAGGGTGATGAGGTCTTGATTAGGCTTGAAGTCTGACAGTTATTATTATTGTTTTGATTGCCACTCAGTGTCTCCATTATGGATCGAAATGTTCCAAAAGGACGTTTCTGCTGGTCCCCAGTTTCAGAGCTGGGTGGAGGCCGTTGACCAACCTTACACCGCTCTTTGTCCCTTTCCCCATGTAAAACAGCCTCTATTTGTTCCACATGAACCACAGGCTCCTCAAAAGTCACTCTGAGTTTTAAATTCTGGGCAGTTCTGCGCTTTGACGATGGAGACTTGAGAGCACTTTTGGGACTTGTGGCCACTTTGTTAGCAGTGGTGGCATCAGGGCTAGACTGACAGTCATCTCCCAAAACCTGGCTCTGAGATATAGTCCCAGTTTGATACCCGGCTTCATTATCAGGATCACTACTTTCTGAAGAGGGAGAGGGGCTCTGACCATCCACGGATTTTGAGGCTCTAATCCCAAAAGGAAACCGGCGTCCTGCTGCCAAAGTGTGTTTCTTAATCATTAGGTGCAAGTTCTCAGTGCTTTCAATGTTTTCCACGATGGGCTGTGGCCTGGGTTTATCAGTTCTTTTCACAGGCGTGTTCTTCTGATCTTCAGAATTATTTGAATCTGTATCAGACTCACTCAGAGATCGTTGGATTAGATGCTTCAATCTTGCTAGTTTCATCTCCTTTTTCTCCACAGGAATCTTCTTTGTATTTCTAGAAGCATGTACATCCTGAAATTCTAGTGACAGCTTTTCCTGCATGCAGACATTCTCAGATATTTCTTTCCCCAGCAGCTGGCGCAGGATTTTATCTGAATCCTCATCTTTCATCTTGGTCCGATTGTGGTGGGAAGTTCCCCCACTGCCAAGAATCTGAATCCCATCATGGGTATTTAATTTATTTTTTGATAGAGGCAAGTTATCTGTATCAGATGGTTTCCATGGAGGTTTGATAGAACTGGGTGAGGATGGTGAACTTCAAAGGAAAAAAAAAGATTTTCAGTAAAGAAGGCCACAACCTAAATTATACAGATATAAAGTGTAACACTGACTTTTCCATTTCACATGCTTATCTGAGCACCCTGTCGCTTTTTTTTGTTCTTGACCCTTACCTCTGTGGAACATATTATGGAGTCATTCTATATATTCCATAGTTAAGAACATAAATCTGTTTCCATGCTAAGCTTCAGCTGTTGTTTCCTTTCTTTGCTAATTTCCATAAGAAGTATTTCCTTTCAAAGTCATACATTAGATACTGCTAGATGAATAAATTTCTGAAAATAGCGTAAAGAAAATTGCAGTACTAGGACAAAAACACATAATTATTGTTATTATTATGGTTATTACTTCTACTAAGAGGTTGCTGTCCAGAAACATGGAATCTTAAGTTTTGACGCAGGGAGAGGGATGAAAGGGGAGAAAAAGGTAACAGGATTACTACAGAGGAGCAGGATTGCAGTCTATGCCGTAGAATGCATGCATTTATGTACTGCATGGAACTTCACAAGGTTGCCTAGTTCTGTAAATAAACAGGTTCATTAACCAAAAACGGTGATTCTTTTTCAACCATGAAAAACCATGCAGATCTCTGACTTCCTCTCATGATGTCCCTGGAGGTCCCATGCCCCCCAGAAGCATTTTGGGGAACATTTTGGGCTTAAGTAGGGAGGGGGAAGCAACAAAGTTGCATTCCCTGATTGAAATCCTTCTGTCAGTGGAGTTAATGCCACATCTTGCATTCTTAAGTCTGTAGAAGGGACAAAGATCAATTGGCTGTTGCATAGAACCTGTTCAGATGAAATCAAGTAGCCTCTTCTCAGGTTAGGTCACCAAATTATGCAGCTGTAACTTTGATTGGTGCTATTATATTAGGTTGTAAAAACAAATCACCTTTAAGGGACAAGATCAGTAGCCTACCTATTCTGCTATTCAGCTAATGTTAGGCTTCAGAAGTTCACAAGATGTTTTCCATGATTGCTATGAATCACCTAAAGCTTCCACAGTAATACTGACTGGTAAACTACCAGTGTTATGCACCAGCAACTACGATTCTCAGGTTTGAATCCCCACTCTGCCATGGAAATTTGCTGGATGATCTCAGACTAGATACATAGTCTCAGCCTAACTTACCTCACAGGCTTGCTGTGAGGATGAAATGGAGAAGGGGGGGTGTTGTTAGCCCCTCTGGGTCCCCATTAGGGAGAAAAGTGGGATCAAAATGAATAGAAAAATAATGTAGGTTTATTATTTTCATTTAACTCACAGAATCCAATATTTATACCTACCAAATTAAAAGATTTGGATTTCCATTTTAGGACGTTCTGCTTTTTATTCTTTTACAATGTGAATTAATAAAAAATGCTTGAACATGACTTCATGATGCAACAACCATGAAAAGACTCCAGTTTAACCTACACTGGAATCCTACTCCCATAAAACTTGTTACCTTGGGGATGTTGGCAGTGACTTGCCCTCTGATCTCTGAGTTTCCAGAAGCTGTTGGAGTTGGTTCTGTAATGTCACACGCTCTACTGTCTGCCTGAAAGGAAACATTAAATTATTAAAGCTACTTTTTACCTAAAATAAAAGCTGTCAGTGGATGTACTAAGGAAGAAATGATAGCATTCATTTAATATCACTTAGAGAAGAAAGCCTCGGTTCATTTATAATTTAAGAGTCGCACACATAGATCACATACAAATACTAAAACACACAAAGAGGGCCTCTGTACTGCAAATTGCTTCTAATTCCAGTGGGAACATTGTGATCACTCTATTGTACCTTCAGAGAGCTGCCTGCCCTGTATACATTATTTATTACTGGTAGTAACTGGTGTAAATTGCAAGATTAGAATCCCAAGAAACAGTTTGCTGGAGCCATGGGGCTTAAAACAATTGACTTACCTGTGCCCAATTAAAATTTAACACACAGAAAATTTAGAACTAGGTCCCTGCAGCTCTCTCTTGTCTGTCTCTTGGAAAGGAGCTCAGGATTCCTCCACTGAACATGGCATATGTTAATGCTTGTAACAGCAAACCAAAACAAAAAATGGTGTATATAATATAAATCACGCAGCAATTACTCATGGAACTATAACATTTATATCAAAAAAGTATAAATAGAATGAAACAACATTCAATGCAAAGGTGCCCCTATCTACCCAAATATTTCAGAACAATATCTCCATACAAAAATGCAATTGTTCACAGAGAAAGAACTTATTAGTGATGCTTGTATGACAGATAGAAGTTCCACATATGTTCTCAGAACAGGAAACCGTTCAAAAGTAATCCTCCTTTAAGTTTTTCAAAAATAGCAGGTCCCAACAGTGTTTAGTACAGAAGGCAGGTTCCATCCATGCTTCACACATCTGCTAGCTAAAGGGTTCCTACGTATCGCTGGTGCTTCTTCAAAAGAAGCATTTATAATCCCATACTAAAGAGTCTCTCAAAATCTCATGTTGACTCCACAGCAGTTCAAAGTTGAATGTCTGTAATCCCAAAGCATTGTGGGAGTGTCAGTGATGCCCACTGTTCTCTATGCACAGACTACAGCCATTTCCACAAATGAATTTTAAGTTCCCCACACTTATAATTCAAATGATAAACCCTCACTGTCTAAAATGTATATTCAGTTTCAAAACCTGTATCTTCTACTTAGTGTCTTGTATTAGCAATATTCACAAGGAACAGTCTCTTTTCCACTGGAAACTCCACCTCTAGCAAAGCCTTTTGACTCTCTTCCATTAAATTGCAACTTATGTTTACTTTTATAAGAGTAAATTTCCCCAGTGGTGATCCCCCCCCCCATTTAGGGCCATGTGGTGATGTCAGCATTCATGCAAAAATGTGGCCATGTCCTCATTAGTGTTTCACTTTCAACTGGCTTCCTTCAAAAAGCAGAACAAAACTTATAATATAAGGCCAGTGGTGGGATATTTAACTGGATAATTTCCAGACTCATAGGCAATTAACTCAGTTTTTAGTACTAGAACTGACAAAGTCAGAGCCAAAACATCCAGAGGATTTCTGAGATTGGAGGTTGTATTTGCTAGATTCATAAAAAGCAAATATATATATATGGAATGGAAACTGCAAAAATATTTTAGGTGGGACACCAGTATGTTATTTTGCAGAAACCAGATGCACTTTATAAAGATATTCCCTTCCTTCAATTTTCCCTCTTCCCCTCGCCTACACATTTCCTTACACTATTTTAAAAATCACTCCCACAATCAGTCAGCATTGGCTGTAGTACCAAGTCTCAAGACAAGTCTCTTTTGCATGTTTTGGACATATTATTTCTATTTGTTATTCCTTGCAATTGTTGGTCTACCTGTTTTGTTCTCCCTTTGACATTTTCTTTCTCACGTCAGTGTACCTGGCCAAGAACCAAAGCAGCTTCTAATGCAAATGAGAATTGCATTAGGTACCTATTTGTATGAGACAACTGCATGCATCTTGACAGCAAGTGAAGCAGAAATGATCCTGCAAACACTCACTCCATATTTCAAGGCTATTAGGGATGCAATTTATTGCTTCTATTTATGTGAAATGCTATTATGACATGAATGTTGCACTGTATAAAACAAAATAATTAAAGTGGAGACAGTAGATGGAAAATGTCACCCTAATAGCCAACAACAGTGCAGATACACAACTGCACTTTAATTTATTTTTACAGTACTATCTTTTTAAAGTTTGCCAAACACATAACATAAACATGGATGTTCATGGAATAAACTAAGGGACAAATTAAAGAACGGGCTCTTTCTTCAGGAGCAACACAGTGTCCTTTCCCCCTTACCAAGGCCATGCCTCTTGGCTATTTGGCTACAATAGTTTCTTTAGGAAGCAAAGTCACCACTCATAAATTTCTGCTGCTGCTCATGAAAGGGTAAGGAAGGATATCACACTTTGAGGGGATAGAAAGTGATCTGGAGCTCTTTGATCCTTAGCACTTTGCTAGTGTGGAAGCTAGTTTTAGTATAATTGTAGGCATCTAAAAAGCAATTGAGAACAAAAAAAAGTTGTTTTAAATGTAATAAAAGCCAAGCAATTATTTGGGAACATGTTAATGTTGTGCACATATTCTTGTAAGTAGGCAGTGCAGTGTCTGTGAAAAGATGGTGAATGAAGCATCTAAGGGGTCAACGCATACTCCTATTCCATGTTTATTAGAAAAGACTTTTTTTCTCTTAAAAAGAGAACATGGAGAGAGGGGGGAGGGAAGGGTAGTTTCCACACAGGGACAGGCTTGCGTGGTTTCCTCAGTGCTGGTGCAGCTGCTAGTATGTGACAACAGGGCTTCTATGTGGCAGGTTTCCCCTTCAGTTTCCCTGCCCCAGCCCCCGGCACTGGCCATCTTCTCTCCCAGGCCACTGTGGTTTTCTCAGTCTTTTACAAACATCTACAAATGAATATCTTTATATCAATATACTATTATAACACTATATGTAACAGAGTTGATGAATACTCAGCTTTCATTATTTAAAGTTTCTATTCCCATTGAGTAGGCTACTTAAAGAAAGACAAAAACGAAAACAAAAGCTAGGAATTCAGACAACCTCTTAAACACAGTGTTATAATGGTATATGCTACAAAGATTTTCAGTCACCAGTTTTTTAAAAAGCCCCCCCCTCCCCCCCGTAGCAGGGGAAGGAAATGGCTGGCACAGGAGCAGTGTCAGGGAAAATAGCTGCCGTGCAGGCAGGAAAATCTGAACTTTTCCACACACATGGTAGCTAGCCATCCAGGCTTTCCTGTGCTCTTTCCCAAAACTTTACAGCAAAGCAGGTTTGTGAAAAATGAGAAAGAAGCTGGGGAAGCCTCAGGAGGTGCATGAATGTAGCATGGAAGCAGGAATAAAACCAGCTTCTCAACAGCATTGAACCTGGGGCACAAAACCCTTGTGGAAATGGTCAGAGAAACCTTAACCCTTTTTTCTACTGATGTTTTGTTCAATGAGAAAGACCACCCTTAGCCATTTTTATCCCCACTATGGAAACACATACGAGTACTTGCAAATTTTCCCCAGCTCTGGTGTGACTTATTCCAGCGAGAAAACAGCACAGGAGCAAAGGATTAACATTTCCCTCCCTCGTCACACCTTTATCATTAATAAAGCACTCCCAGAACAAAAAAAAGAAAAGAAAAACAAGTTGTTTAAAATAAGCATTAAAGAAATTGTAACGCAGTGGAGCACTAAGAACAGTGCAGGTAAACAAATATTTGATGGATTAATAAATAGGCTTGGAGACAGGGTATAGTATGTATAAGCTACATCAGTATAATGAAAGTAAATTTCCCAAATTTTCTGCTGTTCACTCACAAATGGGTGTATCCTTGTGTAATTCCTATGTATTTTAAAAGTTCATGCATATGATATAATTCTGGAGGGCTTCCTCCTTCTCCAGAAGGATTAAATATTAACTTTATGAAGCAAATGTATTTTCAGCATGTCCACCAGGTGTCACAAGATGAACATAAGGTAATGTTTGAATGAGAGATGTGCTCCAGTGAACATGCATTAGACAAGGAATTGGCCACAGGTTCCAAGTGTTTGTCCGTTTCTTGCTTTCTGGATGCTTCCACCCTGAAGCCATTACATTGCTTGGAATGTAGACACACTAAAAATACATTTGTTGCATGAAGTATGGGATGGTCCTAATACCACTTAATGATAACACAGAGGGAAAAAAGATAAACCAATGGAATATGAAGACTTACTCTTTCAGTTGCTTTGTTAACTTCACAACCTGGGATGCCAATGACATGCATGTCTCCACTACCACCAAGTAACGTGAACACATGGTGTGTCCCTGCCGCTCAGCACTTTGGGATGGTTTCTCTCCAGCACTGTTTTGCATAGTGACATTCGCTCCATATTCAACCAGAGTCTATGTATTTACACATACATAACATGTTTTAGCAGTAATTGTTACATGGATGGGCATTGGATTCATGAAAGACAAAATAAAGCACTTCTTTGAAGAATACAATTAACTAATGTAGTTCACTGCTGTAAGATATGATGATGGCTCCTAGAAAGGTGACTTTTAAAAGGGATTATAAAAGTCAAAAGACTTATATAAATGAAAGCACCGTGCAATCTAATGCAAAGTTAGACTAGTCTAAGATAACTGATTTCAGTGGATTGCACTGTATTCAGTGGTTGTGAGGCATGACGTCAAAATGGTACTTTCATGTTCAGAGGCAATATCCTTGTGGGTATCAGATGCCAGGGATAAACTACATTGCCTTCATGCCCTGTTTCTGAGAATTTTCAGGCTGGTAACTGCTAGACACAAAGTATTGAACTAGAGGAATCTTTGGTCCAAAGCAATTCTTAGGCTTTTATCTGTATGTCAATGGAATCCTCAGACTAATGATGTCTGTATGCCATCATTCTTTCTATATCATCATAGCCTGTCATTCAATCCAATATGCATATTCCACACTATTATGCCAGTTAGGTAAAATGGTGATCATGTTTTCTATCACAGTACTTAATAAACTTGCTGATATTTAGAGATGCTGCAGTAGCTGCTCTGTGTTAGTCATTTCTTTCTAACTGCAGTTAGAGTTCCAGAATGGGATCTGGGAGACTCATGTTTAACCCCCCCCCCTTCTGCCATGGAAACTCACTAGGTGACTTTAGGCCAGTCATACTCTCAGCCTAGCCTACCTCACAGGGTTGTTGTGAGAATAAAGCTACTTTGGGTCCTCATTTGGGAGAAAAACAGTTATAAATTAATAGATGTAATTATAAGGTAAAATAGTTACATGAGATTGGCCTTTAAAATGGCTTTAAAGGTAAAGGTAAAGGTTCCCTTGCTCGAAAGCCAGTCGAATCCGACTCTAGGGTTGCGGTGCTCATCTCCGTTTCAAAGCCAAAGAGCCAGCGCTGTCCGAAGACGTTTCCGTGGTCATGTGGCCGGCATGACTAAACACCAAGGCGCACGGAACGCTGTTACCTTCCCACCGAAGTGGTACCTATTTATCTACTTGCAATTTCTTGCTTTCGAACTGCTAGGTTGGCAGGAGCTGGAACTAGAGACAGGAGCTCACCCTGTCTTGCGGCACCCGGGTCTTGAACCGCTGAACTACTGACCTTCCACAGCCTGCAGTTCAGCCATAAAAAGCTAGTTCATTGTGTGTGTGTGGGGGGGTGCTTTTCAAAAGTTTTTCTAGAGTTTTCACATATCACTACATATTCCTTCATCCTTCCCTGCCACACATTTGGTAACGTTTAAAATTATTCTTGGAATACCTTAGTACTTTATTTAAAATGCATATATTTTAACCCAGTTCAGCTTCAAAATTCACATCAAGCCCACTGAATGTCATTGTCAGAAGGCCATGTAAGCAAGCCATATTAAGTTGGAACTGATCAATGGCACTGCATAACTCGGCCACTTTCCTACCCCTACATCAACATATGTTGGTCTAATGGCTGCTGTGTCTACTTTGAATCCAAGCCTTCATATTTCTGCTTTTTACCTGTAAACTAATTTTTGATGTAATAACTTTTATATAGTTCCATGTTACAACATATTACATTGAAGTTTTTTATTTCTTTACCTGTATGCATCCCAGATATCCCTGCTGGGCAGCTACATGTACTGCACTGTTACCCTCCTGATCAACTTCATCCAAAGAAATCCCTTGTTCTTGCATAAATTGAAGAAGCCACAGAAGGATTTTCTCCTACACAGAAGAGGTAGTTTTGTTGAGGAATGAACTAGAGATGTGTTGTTTGTTAAATATGTTAATAAATATATACACATATGTGAAAATATAAGATGAAATGGAAGCTACATCATGGAACTTACCATAGTATCCTTTTGAATAGTTATAGGTCCACTAACTTATATATATTTAAATCATCTTGACGTATAGAAAGATCTCCAATATTTCTCATATAATGATTTCAGAGGGGAAACCTTCTCGTGCGGAGCCCTTGCAGCAGCACCAAGCCTGTTCTGGCAGGCTGGGTTTGTACCTGGCTTGGGAGGGTGCTGGCAGGGCTCCAGGAGGGTTGGGAGGCATAGGGTCTCTCCATCGGCCGGGTGGGATCTCTCTGATGTCTTCGCACGCCCACACACCGGGCTTCAGGTGGCGGGACAAAGCAGGAGCACTCACTCCCCGGGGGCAGAGTGATGCCGGCAGCTTCAGTGCGGGACCCGCTTCCACATTCCCACCCATGTGCACAGGGAGCCAGGGCTCCCCTGGGACTGGTCACCAGCACTGTGGTGGGGCTGCTGAAATTGGCATGACCCTCCCCCTTGCACCTGGGTGGCTGTGAGGGAGAGTCCCCCTGAGGCAGCAGGAATCGGTGGCAGGACACACTGTGGGCTCCCGCCCTGTGGGCCCCTCCTGGTGACTTGTTTCCCCTGCATGGCTGGGCCCGGGGCAGGGCAGCCGGCACCAGTGAGGCCCCCCTCGTGCCAGTGTGGCTTTGAGGGAGTTGGGTGGCCAACTCCAGGGCTGGATGCCTGAGCCTGCTGAGTTTGTTTAGCGGGTGCAGCAGTAGGGTGAGGGGTGTAGATGCCATCCCCCCCCACACATAAAGGGCTTTGCTGTACAGGGAGCACGCAGGCCATCAGTTCCAGCCAGAGCTTCAATAAGGTGCCGTGGGTCAGCAAGAGAGCATCTGTCTGGCGTATGGAAGGTCCCGGCTTCACTCCACAGCCTCTTTAAGTACGGGGATCAGGCAGTAGGTGATGTGAAAGACCTCTTGCCTGAGAGAGGCACTGCTGGTTGGAGTAGACAATCCTGATCTTAGTGGACTGAGTGCCTGACTTAGAACAAGGCAGCTCCATGTCTTTTGCGGGAGACGAGGCTTATTCCTTCCCTAAGGAGCTCCCTGGTCTTCACATTACTTCCCCTCCCCATGTGAGATCTACGGACAAAGCAATGGGAGCAGGGCTTTGCAATAGGATCTTAAATGGCTAGTTAGACAGCAAGGCAGGCTTTTTGAGCAGTAGCTCAGTGGTATGGCCCCTTCCAGTGTACAGAAGGTCCACAGTTCAAACTCCGGCACCTCCAAGTTAAAAGGTTCAGGAGGGCAGCTGCTGGTCTGAAAGGACAATACTGACTTGATGGTCTGATTCAAGACAGCTTCATGGGTCCATGGGATGTAGCACTGGCCACTAGATTAGACACCCTTTGGGGAGGAAGGCATTTATTTCAAGTCCCTATTTTTTCGCAAGAGGAAATAAACAGACATTCATGGGATGTTCTATGCCCCCCCCTCATATTAGCAGCATTGGTCACTATCTGATTTGGGGACTGGGAGGTGGCTGATATTGCCTTCTAGCAAGGTGGGGCCATAGCAAGTGGGTCAGAGACTTTGGCGCCATGCCGGAATTCAGCTCTGAAGGTCCTGGGTTCCCGTCTACACCTCTAGTCAAGGTTGATTCAGTATAAGGCTGCTTCGTGCAGTCCCCTCCACTACCTTGCTGAGGGTGGGAAGGGGGACATTGGGAGTGCTTCCAGATTAATGTTGGTGGGGCATTTGACTTTAACAATTTCTTCTCTTATATCTTTGCTATCTCTTTTTCCCTGAGCGCAGTATGCGGGCTATGAAGATGACACAGAAGAGGAGCAGCCGGGCTAAGGGGGCTCCCAAGTGGGTGCTGCTGGCCATCTCATCCTCAGAGGATGAGGGTGGGCCCTCTCTGCAAGATCTGGCAGTCAAATTCGAGGGCCAAGGTGGAAAAGCGGAAGTCAAGTAGCGCTGGCACCTCTGGGGCAGCCACCCCGCCTAAGCACACAAGGTCTGCGGCTCACAAACAAGAAATCTGAGCCCTCTTTGCCAGGTTGGCACAACTCCAGGAATCTGAAGATGAAGAGAGTGCCTCGGTGGCAAGCGACAGTGCGGGAGCGGTGCCAGGTGACCTGGCAGGGCTTGGTGAGTCTTTCAGTCCTGCAGGGATGGGTCTGGGTCTTGTGGCCATGGTGCCCTCCTCAGTGGGGGTCTCGGGAGTGGTGGTTCAGGAGCAGCCTGCCCTGTCACAAGCTGGCATGTAGCATGCGACAGTGGGAGCAAATACAGCGGGACAGGGCACCTGGACCCTCACTCATGCTGGGCACACCCAATGGTAGTGCATCAGTGACATTGGGGGCTCCTGGGGGACTTCTGGGTTGGCTGGGGGGCCACATAACCCAGCAGCAGATTTGCCTTATGCCTACATGGAGAGGTCTCTTCTTCTGGGAATCACCTGCTGCCGGCCATAAAAGCAAAGATCTTGGGGGGGGGGTGAGTATGTGGATATGTTCACACTCCTCTTTAGGGATGTTGAGGTGAGGGCAAGTGTGAGAGATGACCCCAGGGAGTTAGAGAAAATACAGCAAATGCAGTGCAAGTTTAAGCCTGCTTGCAGCACACGCAGGGGCACACACCCTGCATCCTCTTGTGACAAGGGCACCCCAGAGGAGATGGCGGCCATGGGCCGGGACTATTAGAGCACACCTGGCAGTGACAGCAATTCAGCTAGAGCCGGCGGAGCAGTTGAGGGGAAGTCAGGCAGGGCACAGGGGGAGGGCTGGGTGGGGGGTGGCACCTTTACCCATGGTTCATCATGATGTGGCCAAACGTGGTGGGGGATATCTCCTTATCATAGAATGGAATTGAGTTGGTCTTGGTGGCCAAAGGAGTGGCCTGCATGGATGATGGAAGAGGTGACTTCAGTGCCCAATCCATGGCATGGGAACAGTTTGACAAATGCAGGATGGGGTCTAATCCCTCTGGGTCTGGCACTCGGGCCCCAGGCATACGGTGTTGATGAAATCAATGGTGCTGGTCGATGTTGTTTTGCCTTACAGGATCAGCATGGGGACTGGTGGCACCAGATGTTCATCAGTTGGCAGGAGCGCCTTCCCAGGCCATGGTTGTGCATTTCAGCGGCAACAGTCTGGGCACCAGGTCAGCAGTCTCCACCCTGGAATTGGGACCATGGCACCGCATCTTAGGGCATAGTTGGGTTACTGGGTTGGTCTGTTGATTAGCTGATCTGCAGGGTGGTCTGAGTGACCAGTGATTTGTGGTTGGCGGAAGGGGAGTTAAGCTGAGGCTATCCCCCTCTGTGGAGGGAAAAGCACGGGTTGGAGGGATTTTGAGTTGGCAAGCACCCTGAGATATCAGCAATGGGGGGTCCTCATACTGGGTGCCTATGGGCTCTGCAGTCAGGGTGACACAGTTGGGGGCCTATTCGGGGTAGGTGGAACATATGACAAGCCTTAAGGCTTTGCAGTCATGGGCTGGCATATGCCCTCCCCTCCCCTCTATGCACTGGTGTGCGGGCCGTGAGTAGGGTCTGGAAGAATCCTGGACCTGGCTGAGCCGGGGTGGGTTTGCCCTGTTAGAAGGCTTGCTTTGCAAGCCCAATGCAACCCATGCTTTCAGGTGTTGGTGCAGATCACCTTATGTATAAATAAAATCCCCAGTTTAACCTGTAACTTGTGTTGTGTTTCATTCAAGGGGTGTGTGGGCAAAAGAAGCATTTTGCCCTCTTCCAGATTCAAGCATGCACATCTCTCAATGCTGGCAATAAACTTTTCCAGAGTCAGAAAGAGCTCCAGGGAGGAGGGAAAGGTGGGGAAGATCTATGATCCTTGTGTCTTTCCAATACTGGATCCAGCCCATTATACTGTTTTGACACCATTATCTTTAGTGGTAATCCACTTTGACTCTCAGCGAGAAAGGCAGACTATCAATGAAGTAAGTAAATGAATAAATACATTTGTGGAAGAGGGACATTATGGCTCTGAGGACATGGTGGCTGCCTCAGCGTTTTCCGCTTTTGACCTCTCAGCAGACCAGCACTAATGCCTTGAGTTTGAGGCCTGATTTTATGTTTTCTCCCACCCTCAGTTATCAATTTCTGTCAAAAGAAAAACTACTTTAGTTACTCTGCCTTAGAACATTGTGTGTGAATACTGCAGAAGGAACATAGTTAATGTTGACATTACTATAGTAGTAAAATTAGAATGTTATGATTTATGAATGAATTGCTAATAAAATCCCCAAATTCTAAATATCACAAGTTTTTCCTCTGACCTATTAAGCTGGAGATTGTTTCAGATTCTGCTTGCTTATCCTAAGAACAACTGGCCAATGAATGGGTCACTTTTCACTACTGACAGGATTTACTGTCTAGCAATGCACGCATTCTAGGATATGTGCTTGATCTGCATCTCTTCCTGGTCTCACACTTGGCAAAAACTCATTTGGCTCATTTACCCTTTTTCAGGGATATTCTGAAGACAAGCTTGGAACTGAGACAGGGCAAGATTTTCTCAAGAATAGAGCATCCTGTGCAAGCATTACAGGGCAAGGCTGACATCAATGGGCCTATTCTTTGGCTGTTTTTTGCCTTCTCCATCATAGGAAGTATTTACTGAAAAAACAGATACCATGTGTGCCAAGGCCTGTAGGAAATAATTGTGTGCTGAATCCATTCAGAAACACTTCTTCCTTATAAAAATATTTCCTTTGTATTGCAGCCAAATCTGGTGTTTATATGGGCTATCTTTTGCATGAGTAACTTTTGAATACATTTTAAAGAGACTTCGAAATATTTGTGTGTAAAATTGCTCAGTGTTTGTTTTTGTAGCTCCTGAGAGTTAAAAGCATGTTGGATGAAATGTAACTTGTCTAGGCAAATTAAGAAAGCTTCTAACAATGCTAAGTACATGTTCATTCTAAAAACTTCTGTTTTGATGGCTAAGAACAAAAATGGCTTCTGGTGTGGGCAGGCTAAAATAAGTCCCCTTATATAGCATTATACAATAATTAAAATGAAACCGTACCTGCCCATAGCATCCTGCATAGTGAATAAGGCTCGGGTGATCTTTTGAACAACTTAGTTCTGCAATGGCTTCTGTTTCACTCACCATCCACCGCACACACTCCAGCTGACCATTCTAATGAGAAGAAAAGCAAGCTGTGAGCAAATTAAAATTTTTGTAGATTTATATTTAAAATTAAATAAAAATCACACAAATCTTTTTCATACCACTGTAATTTCTTGTTAAATCATCAAAGTTAGCATGTTCGTTATAGATCTCCCTGAAGTCAGGGACAGCATGTTTATTTATGGCTTCTGCAAACCACTAGTAATTGCTGATGCACAAATTTCATTCACCTGGTGGGAAGCCTGAGATATAGCAATAGTGCTTGGAGGATACCATGTGAATTCTTAAATGTGTATAAATTCCATATGGATTCTTTTGTAACTTGGTATACTACAGAGTCACCGATTTATAATATGAGTCAGGTTATTAATTACTCTTTCAAAAATGGTCACATGGTATGGCTCAGTTCAGATTATCCTTTAAACTACGGAAATGATCTTCAGGTCCTCCCTATGGGACATGGCTTTACTTTGCTCTTTAGAGCAAACCATCATTTGCCATGATGTCCCAACCAGCAAATTATATTAAATGGCAAAGCCACATGCAAGAGGGGAGGGATGAATGAAATCTGAAAGCAGCTTGTTTCTGGTCCACCAAAATATGATTTTGAAATTAGTTGCATGAAACCTAAGATTTAGCTTGATAAAATACAGATAAAGAAGAGAGAAGCTGAACAGATAGCTGGCAGAGTCCAGTACATAATCAGAATAAGCCAGGTATGCAGGCATATTAATAAAAAAGAAATTTGAATAACATCTCTAATTTATTTCATTTATTAAAACATTTTACCCTGCCTTTCCTTGTGTTTCAAGGTGCTTACAATAACAGTGTAAAAACATTTCCAGTTAAAACCAAAATAAAACAATAAACCCCAAATCTTTCCCTCCCTCCCCTTAAAAGATACCTGCTATTTAAACCCGCTCAAAAGCCCAGGCAAACAAGCAAACCTTGCAGATCCTCCTGAAGATGTCCAAGGAGATGGCTCCCCTCATCTAATCAGGGAAAGCCATTCTGCAGAGCAGGAGCCACAATTTGAAAGTTCCAGGCTCTGTTTTGTTTTGGGGGTTTTTTGGCTCTGGTTGATGCCAACAGATGGCTACCTGAAGACCATAGTTGGTGTGCAGGACCATATGAGAAGTCCTTCAGATATGTGGGTCCCAAGTCAGGAAGGGCTTTAAAGGTTATAACCAGAATGTTAAACTGAACTCAGAAACAGACCAGTAGCCAATATAGCTGTTTTAAATGGAAAACATATGTTCCCAGCAGCTTGCCCCTGCCAATAGCTGGACTGCTGCATTCTGGACCAGTTGCAGTTTCTGAGCAGCCCCACATAGAGCATGTTGCAGTAATCCAACTGTGAGGTTACAGAAACATGGATCAACATGGCTAGACTGGTTGATCTGATAGAAGATACAGTTGATAGAAGGCATTCCGGGCCACCATGCCAACCTGCTTTTCAAAGACCAAGGTGGGGTTCATGAGCACCCCCAAGTTCTTAACCTGATCTAAAAAAGCCAACTGTACTCCATCTAGGACATCTAAAATCCATCTAAGATTCATACAATCAAATAACTATGGTGTGTCTGTCACAAACATACCTTTCTGTTCTGTAAAAATCCATACAAAATCAATTCATTCGTGAGAATGTTGCACTATTGACCAATGAGACGTGGGATGCTTACAGACTGCAAACGTTCCCTTTCCCTAATGTTATCTTTTCTATATCATGACAGGAATTTAAGCCTTGGTAAATCTTGTAATGTACTAGCAGACTGTATAACCAGCTACTCTGCAACAAACACACAGTACCATCACAAGTTGCTAGGACAGCTGCTTTAGCTCATGACCTAAGAACAGGATGCCGTGGTCCTCTGGTCACTCACTAGGTAGGGTTGTGATGGTTCTCACATTTCAGTAGCACTGTTGGTTGCTGCGTAACAGCTCTACCATTCAATGTGTAGGATGTGCCAGGGTTGAGGAGACATTAACATATAGTTCTACCATGCAGCTCAGCTATTTTGTGAGTCAGTCCTAAAATCTACTAATGAGTCCTGAGAATCACTTTTGCAGTATACTATTTCTTTTTTGGGGGGGGGGAGTATTTATCTCTTGTTGATATTGAACACATTTCCAAACTTGTCCTAAAAGGGAGATAACAGTAAAAGAACCTGTAATTCCTATGTTGTGCTTCTTCACCACATGTTTCTTGGTACAGTATCTCTGCAAAAGTGGACTTTATGTTTTCATTTGCTTCTGCCCCATGAGAAGTTTAATTCCAAGGCTGCCCTTCCAGATCATACCACTGTATTTTACTGGTGCTCAGCAGTATCATAAAATTAATTTTCCCCCTTCTACTGCAGATATTCCTGTAAGTCTGAACTTTCTTCCAGATGATACTAATTACTGTAGTTTTCAATAGTGTGTCTTTCATGCTCTGCAAGAGGCAAATGTTTACTTTCACATGATACCCCAAAGTGGTTTTGATGACATGAGAAATAACCCCTTGCAATATCAACAGCTTTTACAAAAAAACCCTTTCATCTCATTTGTCTTCCTTATTATTATCACTTATCTTCTTTATTATTACAGTAACAAAAACTTAGTTATTTTAAAAGCATTTTAAAAAACCTGAGTGCCTAAGGACATTCTTATCTCTTACAACCACTGTGGAATCCCTTTATGGGTGAACTATTGTTAGAGATCAATGTCAAATTGCCACAGTTATGTGTTGAGGCTGACTCACTCTGTCTGTGGTTGTACCTTTTGTCTGAGTTGCCAGAACGTAACTATTAAAAACAATTTTGTGTGTGATATCACATCTTGATATTTCCATATAAGGAGTTCATTTTTAAAAGAACTCATAGCCATAAAAATATACCAGGGGAAAAAACAGTGACAATAAAGAGCAGTCAAAGAGAAGGTTGCACCTCCATCCTTAACAGTACTAGAGGAATGAGGAATAAGGTCAGTAAGGTCAGGCATCATCAGTCTGTGCCCAAGCACAGTGCTACTGAACAGTCAACAGCTATGAGTCTACATTGTCTAATTAAAGGCATTAAATCCAGCCTATCTACACAATATTAACGCTATTTTTTTTTTTAAAAAAAAGAGTGGTACTGAACTCAATGGAACAAACCTGGTATATAAAAGCCATCTATTTAGCTGAGGTGCACCTAGGTGAGTACCATGCAAAGACAGTGCACTTCAAAAATTCTTATTATGATAATAATCACTAAAAGATGTAACTACAAAGGACCTGGAAAACAACATCCTGTTTTTTTTATTTATGGAAAGACAGAGACAGAGAAAGGGGGTCTGGAACCTAGATTGTCATGATATCTGAAATGCAGTGCAGCGGGGTCCAGTTTGGAAGGGAAAAGCAGTGGGAATTAAATAAGTAACCGCCAGCCCCCTTGTCCACAAGTTTTCCCTTGAACAGCTTTTGTCAGCTGCTATTCTTTCAGCTGCAGCAAATATGTACCTGGGAAATATAGCTGGGGGGAGCAATTAAGAGACACAGCAACTGGGGCCACGGTCAAGCAAATGATGCCCCTTTCCACATAAGTAGAGATCCAGGTTTCAAGTCCCAGATCTGCTGGCAAATGTTTAGTTTGGACCTTAAACACCACAGAACTTTGTCACCTTTATTGCTAACCCAGCTGGAGTTAGTTGTTCACAGTTTCGCTCATTCAAGCAGTCTTCACCCATCAAAGATGTGAGATGCTGTAAGCATTCTGCATGTCCTTGTGATGCTGCAATATGCAAAAGATTGTTGCCGTTTTCATCATGAATTTTGTCCAGGTTGTCTGCCGCAAGGTGGGGCTATGCAAAAGAAATTGTGAGAGAGCTGGTTATTGAATTCAAGATACACCTTTAGCAGTTATTAAACAAGTAAACAAAATAAATATTTACTGCATGAATTTCTGCTTAGGTGAGCTTCTGCTTATTTACTGACTCTCCTTTGCAGAAGGTAAAATCAAGGTACTTGCACTTGAACATGCTGCTGTTCTGCTGCAAACTATGATAAAATTGCTTCCTCATGCATCATAGTAACTAGCTGCTACAAATAAATACTTTATCATTTATAATCAAAACCAGTGGCACTATATGCCAAATGTGTTATAATGAACCACATCAGTAAAGGTTGTCTCTACAAAATCTCAAATAATCTAATCCTAGTTTACTGTCTGAATATAATGCTCAGAACTAAACAAAACAGTCCTCTCCTCCTGCCACAAAAAGATAAGAATTATAATGTAACCAAGAGTATATAAACCTAATAAAAAAACTGGAAAGAATGATTTAGACTCAGAGACACCCTATCCAATATCCTATGTCCACGTATAGCCATCTATAATGTTGCAAACAAAGGAAAGGAAATAATTGGAATGCCCTGGAGAATTAAAAAACAGAGTTTCCTTCCAGACTGGTGAAGCATCAGATTGAAAATTAATCATATAAATGCCACTCATTTTATGAAGGCAGTTCTAGTATAAGCATGACTTAATATTGATCTGCTACAGTATGACATTTCCTATGATCCTAAGGGAATCATTGTAGAACAATTTAAGGTTATATTATGTGGCATTGTTCTGTGTGTATTGATCCATCATATAAAGGGGAAAAAAGTATGGAAGCTAACTCTAACACAGTGACATCAGGCGAAATTACAGTTTAATTAAGCTAATTATGGTCAGAGTAATCATACATTGTTGGCCCGCTCTACTAACTATGGTTAGTTCATTTAACCAAACCAGGATCTGAAACCAGGGTTTGAAAATGATTTATTAGCCACTGTTAACACAAACATGGTTGCACTTGACAGATGAATGGAAACATGCTGCCTTAATCCTGGCTTGTTCGCTGAATCTGCTTGTGCCACTATGCAGGGTGGAATACTAGCCGATCCCTGTGGGAGACTGAGGGACAGAGCAAAGGTGAAGATGCCAGAATTTGTTCAGGTAAACCAGGATTTATTTATTTATTTGTTTCACTTTTACCCCGCCCTCCCCGCTAGGCAGACTCAGGGCGGCTTCCAAGAATTAACAAGCAGTATACATTCATAATAGATTATAAAACATCAATTAAAACACAGCAATCAATATAAAACATTCATTAAAACATTCATTAGATGGCAATAGAACTAAGATGCGATTTAAGGACACATTCGGCAGTAACTCCGCATTAGATCATATAACTGAATGACTGCCTGTGAACCCAACCTTGTGTTCTCAGACCAACCACAGTTGAAAATAAACCATGGTTTTATGTTATGGCTGAACCAAACCTGTACAGTTATGCCTTTTATTAGTCACTAGCTATACAGTTAGTTTTGCATTATACCGGTATTAGTCTTTTCTACTAGCTCTAGTATGGAAGTAAGTTTTTCATAAATACCCTGTTAATTATACTAAATATGAAAACTCCAGTTGGTCACAAGGAGTAAGAAATGTAGTGGAGTTTTAGCTTTCTATAGTAGAATCCCACTGGAATAAAAACTGCATTTTATTCAGGATATCACACTAGTATAAGAAATGCAGCATCAAATAATAAATTGCTAAAAGAACAAACAGAAAGAAAAATGTAAGGTTAATTCTGGCCCCGGTCACATGGGAGGTTTAGGGCCGGAAGAGGGACGGATCGGGGGCGCAGCAAACGGGCGCGATCAAACCACAACATCTGGGAAGTGGCACGCACCCATTCCCGATCCGGTTCTTCAGGCCGAAAATGCGCATCAAAAAAGAACCTGCTAAAGAGCAGGACTTACCTAAAACGCTGCAGCAAGCGCGGCCGTCAGATCGCCGGCGCGGCCATCTGCAGGACCAATCGAGGCTCCCAGCCGAACTGCGCATGTGCACACATGCGCAGTCGGCGGCCTCGCGCTCCCTTCCGTGGCTTTCTCCCCAGCATCTGATTGTGCCGGGGAGCAACTGCGCAGCAGCTCACGGGATCTGTGTGATCCCGCCGCGTGTCTCTTTTGGTGCGGCTTTCATAAGCCGCACTTTGCCCGCATCAATTTCCCCCCGTGTGGCAGGGGCCTCTGATGACATTGTTGGGATGGTTAACAGTCTTAATGAGTTTTGGTTAGCTTTTTTTCTTGCAGAGAAAAACAAAGATTGTTTTTCTATTTATGTTGGCTCACACAGAGTATCTCCAGAGGTAGGATGCTGGGAGGGTTTGAATTTACTGTATTTATCATTATTGCTCTATTATGTGGTTTGGCCTATTTCTATTTTTAACATAACTCTGTTTTTTGTTTGTTGCTTAAGTTAAAATCTGACACTATTTCTGTTCTAGATAAACACTACAGGTGAAGTATAAGCAAAAGGCAGGCACAAAGCAGAGAATGCACATATGCTGCACCTCCCACACCTTGTTAGCCTACCTCTGGTTGCTTTGGAAACGCCTCGTCATGGTGTCTGATCACAAAGCTGGAACTAACTAAAATCTTCATGTGGGTCAGAGGCCAACTGCGGCTTCTGTGTGAATTCCTTTTCATTAAAGCTGTCGCAATAAACTGGGGTAAACACTCTTGAATAATAATCAGAGCACAACAGAGGACTCTGTGTTACTATCACCAGGTCTCTAAGTAGGAACTGAGTTAATCTGTTCAAAAAGAAATGAGCAAATCCCCACTCTCAAAAGAGAACTTAAACTTAGTGGCAACAGTACAAAGTGCAAAGCATTGGGGAAAATACTAAGCAGGTCTATTTGGAAGTCACTCCCATTTTATTAAATAGGGCATACTCCCAGGAAAGTGTTTTTAGGATTACAGTCATTGTCCTGTAAACTGAGTTTGCTGCATTAAAATCAGCCATTTTATACTTTATAAACCTCACGTTTCATGTTCTCAATGAATGTCACACTCTGCAATTTATCTACAATGAAAAATTATATTGAAAATCAAAGGGATTAGATTTAAACTAATCCTCAAGGAAAATGTAAGGTTTCATATTCTAGACTTCTACATACCTTACAGATAAAAATAAAACTTACCAATAGTGATATCTGCCCTTCTTTCACAATATTCAAGATGCTCTTGATTTTTTTCATATCCTCAGCCCTTTCTTCTGAACTTCCTGAGTTGCTCCAGTTTGTATTGCTGTTTGGTTCATCGTGTTTGTTTTCTGCCACTGTTGCTGGTAGGTGGAAAGCTCTTAACTGACAGTTAGGAATAGTCTTCTCTATTTTATCAGGAAACATCCTTTCTGAACTTCCTGAGTTGCTCCAGTTTGTGTTGCTGTTTGGTTCATCATGTTTGTTTTCTGCCACTGTCGCTGGTAGGTGGAAAGCTCTTGACTGACAGTTAGGAATAGTCTTCTCAATTTTATCAGGAAACGTCCGGCAAAGGAAGCCCTTGGTCTGGGTTTCAGATTCGGAAACTGAACTACATTTAACTAGCGGCTGGGGGAACTGTTCATCTTCTGTCAAATGTTTATGCTGATCAGGGAGGATGGGCTGTGCTTTTCTCAGATGGGAGCTTTTCACTGGAGACAGAACACACAACTGTGTCATTCCCACTGGTGACTTCTCAGTGCTTCCTGCAGGGCACGACTTGCCACTAAGACCATTCAGTGTTGAATAGACACTCAAAATCCTTTTCTCTGGAAGTGCCTTATTAAAAGCAGCAAGCTGCTGGCTTGATTTAATATAAGGGACATCCAAAATTTCATCCATGTCCAAATCATAGTGTTCCAGCTCACCAAGCAAAACTCCAGGTTCAACACATTTCGTTTTAAGAGTCTCTCCACTGCCTGAATTCTGATCAGCAATCTGAGCAGCAGGCTGACAGTCATTGCCCTTCTGGTACTCCATCTTTTGGTTCTTTTGGTCATCGCTTTCATTATTTTCAGTGTTTTCTGGTTGGTGCTTAAGTGGGGAAACCCTCTTCACTGGTCTGAATTTACTGTACATGTCTGCAATGCCTGTTGGTTTTTGTGCATTTCCAAGGAGTGTTGAAACTCCCGAACTCCAGTTAGTACTGGAAACTAGAAGGATACAAGAAATATAACTTAGACTGAATTTCACTCTTTCATCAACTATACATGTATTCCTGTTGGGTTGTATACTTTGGTGGAAAAAGAATATTCTGGAATAATACTAGTGCAACATAACATCACATTTTACTGTCTACTACATTCATTTTACACACATAAACACACACCAAGCTCAAAATAGTTAGCTAAGAGACACTGAAATATTAAGCAACAATTTTAAAGTTTTAGTGATATCAGAAATATAAAGAACTATTCATAGTAATAGAACAAAGTTTGAGTCTAGTGGTACTTTTAAGACCAACAAATTTTAATTCTGGGTATAAGCTTTTGTGTGCATGCACACTTCATCAGATACACTGAAACAGACTTCACCACCCAGGTGATTCAGTTCTGCAGGAACCTGGAAGCCTTTCCCCGCCATCTATGCCTGAGGGAGTACTTTCAACATACGCAAGAATAGAATAAGAAAGAACAGGCAGCATCTTCACAACTTACCATCACACAATCTACTGGAGAAGAGCTACCATCCCCATCAATGAACAAGATACTGACCACCAACTGCCATCAAAACAACACTACAAAAAATTGACTCCACATGGACCCCTCCTGATGACACCTCCTACACTGGATCTCTACATAGAATGCCTTCACCACAGAGTCCAAACTGATGTGTTCAACAAACACCATCGTGTACAACAGAATCTCAACCATGCTGAAACAAAGGCCATAGACAGTCTCAGGAACAATCCAGATATTATAATTAAAGAGGCAGACAAAGGTGGAGCCATTGCCATCGTGAATATATCAGACTACATCCAGGAAGCTCAAAGACAACTCTCAAAGACTACTTTTTACAAACAACTCAGATCCCACACAGGAATACAAAAAAGAACTAAACAAGATTATAAATGAATTACCTGTGCATATTCAGGAACAAATCCTTTCATACACACCACAGGAACCTCGACCAGGTACCTTTTATCTTCTACCCAAAATATACAAACCTGGCAACCCAGGATGCCCCATTGCCTCAGGCATAGGCATTATTGATGCATTTGCATCAACCCAGAACTCATGTTCAGAGTTTCTAACAAACCATGCTGAAAGCAGCAATTATGTTAACATTGTTATCATTATAATAAAAAATACGCATTCTGAAAAGAACAGAACTGAGTTTGACGAATTACTTGGATGTCCTCAGAAGCTTTTAGAATGACATTGCTTAAATAATTATTTATTATTCCAACAACATGCAACTAAAAAGTTCAATACAAAAATACCCCTCATTGCACAAATGTATTTATGTATTGTATATGATCCTGGGTTCAAAGGGTGACACTTTTATGCTGGTTTTATTTACATGTGAATTTTTTTTCATGTGACACAAGGAAATGGATACCACATGTTTCTCAGCTGTTTTATTCTGACAAAAACCTTTAAAGACTTTGCATGGAAATGAATTCTATCTGAGTCCTATGAAAACACTTATTTTCACAGAGGGGTCAAGACAGTGACAAGGCATCAACAGTTTGTTTATCATCACCTTTCTTGTATCTAGACTATTATTTACTTTTTCTGGTTGAGTGAGTTTTTCATTTTCTAGTATAAATGCCAAATCTATACAAATGCTTTCTGAATGGCACAGCTTGTTAAACACACAGCATGCCAATGGCTGTGACCTTAGCTACCAATATAGTTTCCAGAATATCCCCTTGCTGTTTTCCTGAAGGAAAAGTATTTGTTAGCAAAGGAACTAAAATAAGCACTCGCTCTCTGGCCAAACAGCCCCATTAGCCTTTGCCTTACCTCACTTCCCTGTTGTATGGTCACTCCTTACATCTTTCCCTATATAACTTCTTCTTCCAACCTACCTGCAAACATAACATGTGCTCCTAGTAGGGCTGTGTACATTTAAAATGGCATTCTTTGGATCTGGATATCAGGGAACTGAAAAATATTGGTATTCCTGGCTATCCGGGTTCCAAATATCACTTTCGTACTGGGATCTGGGTGTGTTTTTTCTTTTTTTGAGGGGGTGGTAGAATTCCAATTCATTGTTCCCTATGGAGAATCTTTCAAGAGAGCTGGAGGGGCTGGGTTTTTTGACAAGCATCAAAATCGCAAAATCGCAGCTGAGCTGCTGGTGCCTGTCTTTTAAATAACCCCAAGTTTCAAGAGAATTGGACCAAGAGGTGCTCCCAGCCATCATCCATTATTTCCAGTGGTGGTGGTGGGGGTTTCAATGTTTTCTACAGAGCAAAGAATAGCCAAAGACACAAGAGCAATCAAAGCTATCCCTGGCTATTCCTGTGCATCAAAATATAGACATGATCCTATTTTCAATCACTGCAAAAACAATATACAGGGAGGGCTCAGAAAAAATAATTGGAGGAGGGGGTGGTGATTGTTTTCCTTCTATTCCCACCTGTGATTGAGTAAAGGAACATGAAATTTAGTTATGAATGACAGCAGCAGGAGAATGCGTAACTCATGTACAAGCCACGATAATTTTCTGCTATGTGAAATAGGATATAGAAGTAAAAGAATTGTGAAAAATTTATGTGGTTTATAATACCTTCCTAAAAAATTGAAACTTCAGATTTTTACCTTATACATTTCAGATTCGAAATTAATGAAACAAACATTTGACAGATGCATAATAAAGTTTTCAAAGTGCAGTGCAGATGAATTACTCCCACCAACACAGTTTGCTCCATGCTGAAGACAGAAACAAAAAAGACTTAATCCGATTTACAAAGTGAAAAACAATACTGAATGCACTTTTTGTCAGTAGGGGGGAAAAGGTCTCCAGCTGGTTCTCATCTATGTGCCATGACTCTTCATTTAGTTTACACTATTAAACTCAAAAACGTTGCTTTCATCTTAACTGTTACAGTATGCCCAAGAGTAGATTCTATCTTGTAGCATCCTTGATAGAGTTACAGAATTTGGCAAAACACAATGCCTCAAACTGGTCATGACCATATGGGTAGTAAATGTATCCAACATTTTTTCATTGGCGCCTACATCATTATGTGTTGTCACTAATGGTTTCTCGGGTTTTTCAGTAAACTATAGCATATACTGTGGTTTGGAGCTGCTGAGATTAAATCCTGCGTATAGTCGAATTCTGCCAAATCCTTTTATGGAGCTTTTTTTTGTTATTGTTTATGTTATTGACCTAACATTGGAAGAAAAAATACAGAGAAAATAAAGAGAAAAGAAGAAAATCATTGTTACCAGGAAGATATTACACAAACAAATCTGAAGTTTGAGAGAACTGTTAAAAGAAGAAAATCTGTCATGGTAGCTACTTTAATCAAAAGGTCCTATGAGGATTACAGAGCAGAAATAAGCAGCATACCTGTTTTGTCTTCATTTTGTGAATCACACTTCCTGCGTAATTCTGGGATAGTCTTGAGAGAAGTTACAGAATACTGTAAAATAAGAAAGAAATTGAATTTGTTCAAGAGCCTAAGTGGTATAAAATCTGATCATACAACCAGTAAAAAATGTGATTGTTTTAATAAGCCACTATATTATCCAGCACTTTGCTAAAGGCTTAGAATAGTTTTATTGTGCTAGTTACTAGTCCCTAGCCCCAATGCGACACAGCAGTGCCACATAAGGACGAACTCTCCTGTCCACGGGATGCAGCGAACAAAGCATGCTATTACTGCTTCAGGCCCACAGCATAAACTGAAACTGGAAAAACTGTGCACTGATTTTTTTAAATTAAATAATTTTTATTAAATTTTGAATAAACAAAATAAAAATAACACATAAACACTAAACATAGTCAACTGGAATATTCAGATCAAGTGATTAACTACAAACTGTAAATATTGACTAGCCCTGTTCCAGACCGAGGGTTTCCTAAGAGGTTCCGACTTCAAGTACATTGCAAGACTGCTGGGAACATCCCGGATCAATCCTCATAGCCAGGTAAGTATTTCTTTGTATTTTGATGGAATAAAGCTGATGACAGTTCAGAACACAAATTTCTCTTGTTGGGAGGAGAAGCTTGCTGAAGATGATATCCCGTGGCAGCTTCTGTGCTGGGCACTCAGGGCCATTGCCAGGTTTTTTTGTACACTAAGCAAGGCTACCTTCTGCCGCCCCCCGCCCCCCCCGTGTGCCCACCAATTTTCAAAGGTAAATTCATTTTAGGAAGAATGAAAAACAAAAAAATTGAAATTTACAGATCAGTAATTTTTGTTAATATTACTAAAGTACTCCGCCAACCACTATAATCAGTGGTCAAGGCACACAGATGTTGTCAACATACAAAGTACCAGCATAAGATCTGGTGATTTTATAAGATCCTCACCTTGGATGTTGCCCTTGCAATCTACTAGTTGGGTGGCTGAAAACTGGATGGCTAACTCAACATAGTTGGAGGCGTATGTTATTTCAGCCAACTGATTAGTTCTGAGGAGAAGAAGGGGGAAGATAAATGGAAAACTGCACACGACAAACAATGAGAGTACTAGGGTTGCCAGCCCCCACGTGGGGCCTGGGGATCTCCTGCTTTTACAACTGATCTCCAGCTGACAGAGACCAGCTCCCCTGGAGAAAATGGCTGCTTTGAAGGGTGAACCCTATGGCATTGTACCATGCTGAGGCCCCTCCTCTCCCCAAACCCCCCCCTCTCCCAGATCCACCCCCAAAGTCTCCTGGTATTTTCCAACCCAGACCTGGCAACCCTATTGAGAGTTGACATTATTGCACAATCTCTTCATTCTTGCTCAGAGCTATGTCCCACTGATCTCAGTTTTAGCTGCTCTTGAGTAAGTGTGCCTACGGCTGCAGCTTGAACAACAACATTCAAGGTATAGTTCCAGCAAACTTTGTCACAGAACATACATCTTCACAAACAACTTCATTTATACCCATTATCCATAACCACTTTTTACACCTTTTCAGACAACCCAAGCACATATAACGAATGTATATTTTATGGGGAGATACAACGTTGTAGGAGAAACTGAAACTTACTGTCAACCTAGCCCACCTTACTGGTTTGTTGTGAGGATAAGATGGAGAGGAGAGGGCCACGAAGCTCATTTGATGACTGGGATCCAGCCCCTCTCTCTCTCTGCCTGACCTACCTCAAAGGTTGCGAAGAGAATAAAATGAAGAAGGGGAGAACTGTGAAGATCACTCTCTTTAGTCTAACCTACCTCACGGTTGATGTTGTGAAGATAAAATGGAGGAGAGAGAAACAGCATACAAAACCCTAAAGTCTCTGGAGGAAGGGTGAGAGGGGAAAATGGTGCTGAACAAATACAAGAGTAAGGGGTTAACTTGGTGGGTGTGGAACCCTCAAAACCCTTCATGAGTTAGCAATGTAATTCTCCCCTCCTCCAGTTTATCCTCACAAAAACAGCCCTGTGAGGTAGGATAGACTGAAAGAATGTGAGTGGCCCAAGGTCACCCAGCGGAGACACATGGCTTTGGCCTGGAGGGGCTTTACTCCCACCCGCAGCTGCACGCCCACGCAAAAGAGAGCCACGCTCAGAGACAGTCTCAGCGTTGCACAAGTGAGCGGTGGTGGGTGCCTTGGTGGAGCTCAGATGCGGCCCCAGCACACAGTCATTGAGCAAGCATTGCTGGTTCGACCCAAGCTGCCCGTGGGAAGGACAGCCCCTGCAGGTAGCCTGCCTCTGGACAGGGAAGCTCTCTCTGGCCATCTCTGCAGGCGCCTCTCCCTCTCAGATTCCTTGGCCACTGATCCCTGGCTGCGGTGCTGCTCCTGCATGTCTGAGCCAGGGCTGCTGGTGGCCATTCTGATGCCCTGCAAAGAGAGCAGCTCCTGGCAGAAGGAAGGCACTCTCTCACCCTGGGGAGGTGGAGGTGGCTGGCCAGAACTTTGGGGCCTGAAAGGGAAGGGCCTCGACCCAGACGAGAGCCACTCGGTGCGTTGGCACCCCAGGCCAAGATACCACCACTGCCAGTCCCTAGCAGAAAACACAATAATGGACAATGGAGTCAGAGCTGCTGTGATCAAAGAAAAAACTCCGAAAATGGACTGCCTGCCAAAGACTCCCAAACGTTATGAAAGTTATACCACTAAAAATTAACAACTTCTATTGAAAATAATACACTTTAGTAAATAATAACATCAGTACTAACAAATGCACAAGTTACAAGATACCAGTTGCCAACTAATCCAAAAGGATATAGTTAATCAAATAAAGAAATAGCTAGAACATCCTATAAACACATACAAAGTAATTACATGAAGACATAACAATCACAATGAGGAGTAAAGAAGCCAGTACATGAAGCCATTACATGAAGACATAACAATCAACAATGAGGAGTAAAGAAGCCAGTAACAGCGATACAAGGTCCCAGTTTACTTCCCTTGTTTCCTTAAACGTTCCTCAGTGACTGAATACATATTAGCTTGTCCACCTTTTTTAAACACCTGTGCGCTCATCTATTAGAAACAGCTCTGCTACTGAGACACAACTACACTGAAACACAACTCTGCTCCTGAAACTACTCTGCTACTGAAACACAACTACACAACTACTGAAACACAACTACACAAATGATCAATAGTAGCTTTCAAGAACAAAGCAACTTCTCATATTATACCGAACCTGGGATATAACAGGTTTCATTATAGTTTCTGATAATTTGCCAAATACATGTCAAAATCAAATTAAAGTTCACAAGACAATATGCCTCTAAATGTTTCAGAATCACTCTGCTGACTAATTACAGAAATAACTCACTGGGCTGATGCAAATGAAGCTGAATTAACCTGCCAATCCATGGATCTGATTTACCACTTCCATCTCAATAACTTTTGATAGGGAGGGGGTTTTGTATTATTAATTCCATAATACTTTTATCTCTGAGGATTTGCAAAAAAAATCAGCCATATTACAAACCAGTCTGGTGTAGTGGTTAAGTGCGCAGACTCTAATCTGGGAGAATTAGGTTTAATTCCCCACTCCTCCACTTGCAGCTGCTGGATGATCCTTGAAAGAGCAGTTCTTGAAAGAGCTCTCTTAGCCCCACCTACCTCACAGGGTGTCTGTCATGGGGAGGGGAAGGGAAAAGAGTTTGTAAGCTGCTCTGAGACTTCAAGTGGTGGGGTATAAATCCAATCTCCTCCTCCTCCTCTTCTAATATTCATGTAGAATAAGGCTTGTCTTCACATACATGAAAAACTGGAAAAACTTACACTTGCCTACCCTGGTCTTAACTAGATGCTCAGAAATACAAATGCTGCATTGGCTTATCATATGAGCAAAATCTTCTGAAAGTGTGTCAGGGTTCCCAGTAATCACACTCAACACCAGGATCTCAGAAGATTCAGTACTTGAGACAGAATGAACTCTTGTGTCAGGAATGGCAGGCAAGGCACGGGGCTTTTGGGATATACCCCCTTCAAAAGAGCCCCCCTGAAACCAACAAGCCAATAAGCAAGCATTATTAAGCGCGGGCTAATGCCCGGCCGTTAGTTTTTAGGAAGCTTGGGAAGAAGCACCTCTAGCCTCAAGGACACCTGCAAGATAAGCGCAAGCATAGGAGAAGGAGTGGGGGAGGCGAGAGAGCACATCCTTAGACAGAACATTCCAATGCATGAGAGCATTAGCTGACATTCTGCCCCTCCAAAGAACCCCCCCCCCCGGCTTCTCTGGGAAGGCTGAATGAAAGTCTCGAAGGAGCCGGGGTGTGTGAACATCAGAGGCTTCCACCCACTCCCTGCATTGCAGCCCGAAAGCCACCTACTCAACCAGGTAAAACAAACGGCCCCTTTTCAGCTTAGAGTCCAGAATCTGAGAGACTTTGAAATGTGGTTCACCATCCACCATCGGGGGGTGGCACAGTCAATCCGGCCTCCACACATTTGGCCTCGGGTCCTGTTTGAGAAGGCTATGATGAAAAACAGGATGCAAATGTCTCAAATTTTAAGGCAAGTTCAACAGTCACATCATTCAGCACATGAGTCACCGGGAATGGGCCAATATAATTCCATCCCAACTTTCTGCTTGGTTGCAACCCTTTGATGTTTTTGGTGGAAACATAGAGAGTGTCCCCAGGTTGTAGGTCCCACCCTGGTGACTGTTTCTTATCTGCTTGCATCTTGTAAGAGGCTTTAGCCTTGTCAAGTGCCCTCCCCACAATGGGCCACACTGCCAGCAGCTGTTTACACCAGTCCAACACCTCACTTCCCTGGGGAAGGGCGTCCGGCAAGAAGGGTAAGGGGCCCCCTTCATAACCATACACTGCTTTGAAGGGGGATACCCCCGTCGAGAAATAAAGAGTGTTGTTGTAGCAATATTCTGTGAATGGTAACAACTCCACCCAGTCATCTTGTTGATAATTAGTGAAACAGCGGAGGAATTGTTCTAAAATCTGATTCATCCGTTTGGTTTGACCATCAGTCTCTGGGTGGTAAGCACTGCTAAGAGCTTGTTCCACCCCAAAGACATTTAACAACTCCCCCCAGAACTTCGCCGCGAACTGGGGACCCCGGTCTGAAATGATCTTGCAGGGGTATGTATGTGTTGGTGGATCACATGCTGCATGAATGCCCTGGCCAGGGTCCATGCAGCCGGCAGCTTACTGAATGGAACGAAAGGAGCTTGCTTGGAAAACAAGTCAACAATCACCCAAATCACAGTTTTCCCCTTGCCGGGAGGAAGATCAGTAATAAAATCCATGGAGATCACTTCCCAGGGCCGGTCCAGGGTGGGGTGCAGCTGTAAGAATCCCGGGGGGTTCCCAGGGCTGGACTTACACATAATGCAGGTTTGGCATGATTGCACAAATAAGGAAATATCTTTGTGCATGCCTGGCCACCAGTACTGGCACTGAAGAAGATGAAGGGTTTTCATGTAACCCAGATGACCAGCCAGCTTGGATCCGTGTGCTGCTGCCATAACCTTGCCCCGCAGGGAGCTGGGGACAAACAGTCTATGCCCTGTGTACCAACAGCCATTGCTGCACTGCTCTAAGCCCCTGTCCCCTTCTACAGCCCTGCGATCCCCGTCCGAGAACTCCGAGGCAAACTTCATTTCCTAGCCTCCCTCGGCCACTCCCCACAAGGCTTTTGCTTGGGCTCTGGTGGTAACCACACCTCCCAGCTGAGTGGGTGAGAACATAGAGTCAATGACACCCTCCCTTTGGCTATCGTGTTGGCGGAGGCACGAGAAGGCGTCCGCTAGGGAGTTAGACTTCCCGGGAAAATGATGGAGGGTGAAGTGGAACTTAGAGAAGAACTCTGCCCAGTGCACTTGTTTAGCATTCAGGCTACGAGGGGTGAGCAACGCCTCTAAGTTCTTATGGTCTGTCCACACCTCAAATGGCCCCCTGGTCCCCTCCAGTCAATGCCTCCACATAGATAATGCTAGCTTTATTACCCCAGCTTCCTTATCCCACACTGAACAGTTGCATTCAGTCGAATTGAACTTGCAGGATATGTAAGCAAGAGGGTGTAATTTGTCGTCATCCCCCTCCTGCAAGATCACCCCCCCATCACCACATCCGAGGCGTCTACTTGTACAATAAATTTTTTGTTTTCATTGGGATGAGCTAACACGGGCTCCGAAGTGAACAGTGCCTTGAGGTACTCAAAAGCCTCCTGACACTTCGTAGTCCAGAGCAACCGGGTGCCTGGCTTGGTGCTCTCCAGGCCCTTTCTCTTAATTTTCAGGAGGTCCATGAGAGGTAGGCTGACTTAGGCAAAGTTCGAGATGAAGGCCCTATAAAAGTTCGCAAACCTGAGGAAGGACTGGAGCTGGCATCGGGTTCTAGGTGCCTCCCACCCCAGGACATCTCTGACCTTAGCTGGGTCCATTTCCAAACCTCTGGGAGAGATGTGATAGCCCAGAAAATCCACCTCTGTGCTGTGGAATTCACACTTGAACAGCTTTGCAAACAGTTTATTCTCATACACTGTCTGCAGCACCACCCTCACTAATTTCACATGTGATTTCTTGTTGGGGGAGTATAATAAGATACCATCTAGATAAACAAGCCCCCCCCCTGAAAAGGTGCTTGTTCAATACTTCATTCATCAAGTTCATGAAGACCCCTGGAGCGCCCTGGAGCCCAAAGGGCATGACTCAGTATTTAAACTGTCCCAGGGGGGTGTTAGATGGCGTCTTATACTCGTCACTCTCTTCGATGTGCACCCGGAAGTACGCATCCCGGAGATCTAGCTTGGTGAAGATTTTCCCCTTAGCCGCCTCTGCCAGCAAGTCTTTGATCAGGGGCAGGGGGTAGGCATTGGTGGTTGACACTGTGTTCAACCCTCGGTAATCCGTGCAAAGCCGCAGGCCCCCGTCTTACTTTTTTCGGAAGAGGACCAGGGTGGTGAATGGGGAGGAAGCTGGTCAGATGAAGCCCCTGGCTAAGTTCTTATCAATGAATTTGCACAACTCCACCTTCTCCCCGGGACTTATGGCATATAACTTCCCCTTCGGTAGTTTATAGCCCGGTAACAACTCAATGGTGCAATCAGAGTTTTGGTGGGGAGGTAGCTCGTCTGCCTCCTCCTCCTCCTCAAACACTTGGGCCAGGTCCTTATACTCTGGGGGATGGTGGAAAGTTCTTCCTGGGCCAAACACGCCCACACCGATTCATCTGGGTTTTTTGACCCCACGAGGCCTCCCAGCTGTGGGATTGGCACTTGGGAGTGATGAACTGCACTTTCCCCTCATCCCACAAAATATATGGGTTGTGGTCGTGGAGCCACGGACTTCCCAGCACCAACAGGAATCGGGAGGCAGGGGTGATAACAAAAGTACGATGCTCCCAATGATCCCCCGCTCCCATCCTCAATGGGACAGTCTTGTATTTGCACAGCTCCTTCATGGGTGAAAATGATAGGGTCCATTTGGGTGAAAATGATAGGGTCCGGGAGCTGAGTCACGTGGGCATCTAAGCCCATGACTAGTGAGGGATTAAGTATTGAGCGCACCCCAGATTTATCAAAGCCCGCACCCTCACATGGGTTCCCATAAAGGGATTAATCACAGTCACAGTCACAAAGAAGAGAGGTGTGGTTGCTCACCATCTTTGGCGCCTCCTGTTTCGGGACCTGCCACTCCGCACCTCTTACAGCAGGTCCTGGCCTTTTCCCACTGGCTCCTCCTCACTCTCGCTCCTCGGTTCAGTGCTTCCCTCCAGGATGCTAACTTGCAAAACGTGTTGGAACTTTGGCTTGGCCTTTTTTCGCAGGGGGTGTCTTGGTGCTTCTTCTCTGACTCCTTTTTGGCTGGAGGCTGTACCACGGATCCCGGATATGTGGCTCATACATCCAAGCATTCAGGGACATGGGGTGCACACTCCGTAGGATGGTCTCGTGAATTTTGGGGTGCAACCCCAGGTGTTACTGCTCTTCCATCACCCCATCCAGCCACCCCTGCACCTTGGCCGCTTGGTGCTTGAAGTCTTCAGTGTACTCATGCACCATTCTCTGGCCCTGCTTCAGCATGCGCAGATAGTTGTGTGCTTTTTCGCTCTCCAGTGGATCTTCATATTGAGCCCTCAGGGCCCACATGAACTCATCCACTTCCTGTAGCTCAGGCCCCTGCACATTGTGTGGGCTGATGTACCAGTCAGCCGTGCCGTCATGTAACTTGGGGTTCCGTTGGGAACAGGTGGCCCCAGTACTGGATGAACTTCTCCACCTGCACCACAAAGAATGCCAGCTTTTCTCGGGGGCCATCGAATGTGGCATCCAAGAGCTCTGCTGGGCGATGCTCTGGTGCCGGCGCTGGGGGAGGAGGCGGTGGCGCCTGATCTTTTGGAGGCCCCAGAGGTGGCAGTGGGGGGGAGGTGGCTGAGCTGGCAGGGCTGGTGCAGGGTGCTGCAGTTGCAACTCCGCCTGAACCACCTGGGCTACCAGGCTAGGTATGTCCATCACTGCATCTTCGAGGGCGCATGACACCCAGACCTGCATCTGTTTGAGCTGGGACAACCTTTCCTCCCAGCCACTCTCTTCATCTCTACTCCCACGGTGCGGCCCCTTCTTGGGTCTATCGTAGCGGCTCGAGCTCCCAGGTGCTGGAGTTAACATCCACGTCTCCTGGGTCTCAGCCTGGAATAGACCCCACTGGCGATGCATGCCAGACTCCTTGGGGTATCGAGGAATGGCACCCCCTTCCGCACCCAACACTGGGATCATGGTGAACGGCACCAGCACCTGTAGATTGGTGAATGGCACCGTGGTCACCAGTAGCACAGGTTCCTCTTCTCTGCTCATCTCGATGTAGAGAGAGGGGGGTGGAGGGTATGGTAGATTCCTGTCACTCTGTCAGGGTTCCAAGTCAATCACACTCAACACCAGGATCTCAGAAGATTCAGTTTATTGAGAGAGAAAGTACTTAAAACAGCATGAACTCTTGTGTCAGGAATGGCTGGTGAGGTGCGGGGCTTATGGGATATACCCCCTTCAAAAGAGACCCCCGATACTACTAAGCCAATAAGCAAACATTATTAAGTGCAGGCTAACACTCAGCCATTAGGTTCCCAGCAGGAAGCTCAGGAAGAAGCACCTCTAGCCTCAAGGACACCTGCAAGATAAGTGCAAGTGAAGGACAAGGAGTGGGGGAGGCGAGAGAGCACACCCTTAGACTGAACTTTCCAACGCATGGCAGCATTAGCTGACAAAGTGCCACTCTGCAAATGGGCAAGATTGGCAACTGCCTGTTTCATCAGGGGCAGATCGGCCAGTGAGGCTGCTGGGCAGAGTACTAGTGGGTTGATAGCCTGGGGGGCTCACCCCCCCCCACTGGAAATACCCAAACCTGGGTGACCCACTAGGGCAACCCCAATCCAAAGAGAGGGATGAGCAAAATCTGGAGGTGCAGGGAAGGAGGGTTTACCATGACGAGGGATGCACCCACCTGCCCATCTCAACCTCACCACAGCAATGGATGGTACGCAACCACCAAGCCTGGCCTCAATGAAGAATGGGACATGCCTACCCAGCCTGGTCTCACTGTGCCAGGGACAGGGCATACCCAACCAGTCTGGATGCATCAGCCTGGCCTCACTGCAGTGAAGGATGGGATGGGTCCACACTGCCTAACCTCACCTGATGAGGGACAGGCCAATGTGGCCTTACCCTGCCCAGCCACTCAGTGCAGCCGAGCACCTCTGGCTTGGGGCTTACTGGGCAGGTTCTCCATTCCTTCCTTCGGGGTAGGTGGGGCCAGAGAAGGCTGGGAGCAGGGTCTTTCTGCAGGGTCATTTCCCCCATCCACCTTGTATTTCATTGTCTGTGGTGGCTCTAACTTTCTGGAACAGACTGCCTGAGGAGGCCCCTTATGTTTATCAATCAACAGAATGTGTAGAACAGAAATCTTCAGGAGGGCATTTTTGTAAATTAATTAGAACTGTGCTACAACAGAACAGCAGAAGAAAATGCTTGATAAGGTATAGATTTTTTGTACTTTAAAAGGTATAGATTTTTTGTATGTATTACCTTCCTTTTACTCCATTGTTTTCTACATTTGTTACTCTCTTTCTGTATTATGGTATGTTATGCCTTAAACAGTTATTTTCTTTTTTTTTGCACTGTTGTCCAATTATGTAATCCTCGTCCTACTGCACTATTAATTCGAGTTCTTTGCTGTCTAGGATTGTAATTTGCTCAGGGGCAGCAGGCCAGATCCTGTCACTGGGCTCCAGGCCCCACCAGGACTCGTCAGTCCAGTGGGAGCAGAGAGTGAGGCAGAAGTAATGTCACTATGTCTCTTCTGCCTTGTACCTCAAAGTGACATCATGATATCGTAGGAATTTGCCCATTTCTATGGTAAAAACCATAGAGATGGGTCAATTCCCACAGTATTGTGTCAGCACTTGCAAGTACAAACTGGAAGTGTCATTGCATCATCGTCCAACATTGCTTCCCCCCCCCCCCAATGCTCCTGCAGGTTGCCTACCCTGGGCTGGCCATCCTATCGCTTTCTGATTGTTTTACATTCCGTAATCAGCCTTGAGTCTCAGCAAGAACGGCAAGCTATAAATCAAGCAAAAAATTAAATGTACAAGTACTGTGTTTAAGTTCAATCACAATATTTCATAGAATGTTACTTTACATTTCTTTTGATGTACCTGAAACTGCTGTTTGCCAGCACAGCAGTAAAATTCTAAGTAGCATTATACCCTTCTAAATCCACTGAAGTCAACATGCTTAGACAGGTATAACTCTAGGACTACACTGTAACTACACTGTAATTCTTTCTTTATTATTTTAATGAGCTCGTACAAAGGGCTCCCAGCCATGGGGCGCTAGAAGAGCTCTTCCTCTGGCAACTGGCCAGTGAAGGGGGACTCCTCCGTGCCCTGAATGTCCCACCACGGTACATCCGAGAAGGAACTGAGAACACATACCGGGACAAGTGTTTGGTGGTCGAGCGCATTGTGATTGAGAAAAGCAAGTTCTACAACAAAAAGTGAGTGTTGGTCTAAGCGAAGGCACCAAAATCCAAGCAGAAAATCCCCCTTAAACAAACCGAGAGGTGGGGACCCTATCTCGAAAGAAATAAACATGGACTTTGCAAGGAGAAATCTGAAGGGGGATTGAGCATAAAGCGGTTGCAGGCTAATATAAAGAACTTTTGAGAATTTACCAGGCGTTTCCAAAGGTTTCTGAGACTTTTGTAACTTTTTTAAAAAAGTAAACGACTCTCAAACATGGCGCCTCCGAGAAGGGAGGAAAAAGATAAGCCATTGAAACTGAGGCTTCCTCCCGGAAATGCCAGCCCAGTGAGTTCTGTGTCTAGACTAAGGGAGCGGTGGCACAGGTGGTAAAACGCCTGCTTTAACAACACTCGAGCAGCCACTATGGCTGTTCGAGTCCCACCGCGGTCGGGGTGAGCTCTTGACCCTAGTCCTAGCTCCCACCCACCCAGCGGTTCGAAAGCTGAAGTAACTGACGGCGAGTAGATAAATGGGAACCTACCCTTAGAAGGGTAGGGGGCACCCTCCTCTACGGAGGTGCGTGGAAGGCAACGACGACGACGACGACAGCTGCAGCAGGACATCAGCTGCAGCAGAATACCGGAGGTAGCGGCATGGCGTCGAGGCGGCAGCGAGCAGTAGCAGCAGAGCCGAAAAGGAGTGATCCCTGGTGGCCAGCGGCAGAAACAGCAGGCGGCTGTCTTCAGCAGAGGCGGAGGCCCAGCGACGTCATCCAAGGGCGCAGCGGAGCCTGAAGGACGCAGCCAGACTGGAGGAGGACGTCACCTGTGTATCAGACCGCCTGACTGCCTAAGTGCCAGGAAAAGAACATCTAGCTGCCGGGAATGGAGCCGAAAAAGAACAGCTGAGCCGAAGAGACATCAACCTCCACCTGGGTGCCGGTAGGCAGCCCCACCCATAGAATCAATGTGGCCTTAGTTAGGGTTCAATGTGACTAGCATCCCACAGGTAAACCACCCAGAGACCCCCAAGGGGGTTAGGGCGGTATATCAAATCAAAGTAATAAATAAATAAATAGACAGGACAGCAATACAAACTTGCAGACAATGCTGGCTGAGGCTTTGCACCCTCTTCTGGAGCAAATGACATCATTACATGCCGAACTCGATGCGCAGCAAAGTCAGTTGAATGAGAGTGTTAGAAAAACAGAGAAAGTGGAACAAGACCTGAAACAAGTCGATGCCAACTCTCAGAAACTTAAAAAGCAAATGCAGGTGATGACAAAAAAGAGAGTATCTGATGAAACTCAATTATTACAGCTGCAAATGGAAAAAGCAAGCTATGTCTTAAGGTTTCAGGGTGCCCTGGAAGCTAAGGGGGAGAACCTGAAGCAGATCATTTGTGATTTATTGGGCCAGGTGGCAGATTTAAAAGCAGAGTTTCTACAAAGCGAAATAGATACGATTTATAGATCGTGTTCTGAATTTACAAGGAAGAATAATCTGCCCGGCGAGATTGTGGTGAGATTCTCCAGGAGACAAGTTCAGGATCAAATTCTGAAAGCAATAAATGGAGCTACCTTGAAGATTAAAGACAAAGAAATAAAGGTTTTGAAGGACATTCCATTTGAAATAAGACAGAAGAGAAAGAAATACAGAGACTTGGCATTGTTCTTACAGAAAAATAATGTCACCTTCCAATGAACTTTTCCAGAAGGCCTCCTAATGTCAGGTTCAACAGTCAAACAAATGGAGTACAGTCTTCCAAGAAGCATATACTTTAATTGTCAGTACTATTGGTCAGGAACACAAGCACTGTTAGGAATGAGTGTGTCCCGGTTCCGACCGGCACCTCATGGAGTTAAGGGAGCTCCCGGAGCCAACAAGAGATGGAGGGAGCTCCCCGGGAAAGCAGCTGGCGACACTTACCCAAAGAGGTCGGGAAGAGGGGAGTGGATCCAGCCGGAGCCCACGAAAGCAGGAGCAAGTGGGGGCAAAGAGCGTGCCCGGCGACAGCCAAGAAGAGGACGGGAAGGACGCTCTAACGCGACCGCATCCAGGACAGAGCATTGGCAACCCTGTGGGCCGGGGGCGCACTCGAATGCCCGGTCCATGGCTCGAAGACCAGCAGCCCAGGCGATGGAGGAGGAGAGACCAAGTGACAGAGAGGAGCGTCCCGCATGCTGGGGAGGGGCCACGGGATGGATAGGAAGGGCGGCGGCCCCGAGCCCAACATCAGCTCATTTAAAGGAGGGAGGAGCCTGGGAAGGGAGGGCGGAGAACGCCGAGGGGGTAATAAAAGAAGGGTTAGAGGAAGCCGATGAGGAGTTTGTCATGGGCTGGCTCGAGAACTGAAAGGAGAGAGAGAGAGTGACTGAACTACGGGAGGAATCGCTGGAAGGCCAGGCTCCACAAACGGGGAAAGCCCAGGTGACGCAACCCATTGGCTCCCCGGTATCTGAGGCTGACTCTAACCCCGAGAGCTACCCTTCCTCGCCACTCTACCTCCTTTCCTGGGCTCTTCGCGCCCTGCCGTCCTGACTTTGCTTGGGAGAAGACTCGGGAGGAGGGAAGTCTTAGGCTTCCAGGGGCGTCCCTTCTCGAGTCAACACGGCAACGGGTGGTTTTCCCCCTCTCAGGACAACAGGGCGTGACAGAGTAAAAAGGGAAAGCTTACCGAGGTATACAAAGTTCAAATGACATCCCCCCCACCCGCGGGTGGGAAGGAATAACTGATGCAGCTGAGCTGGGAAACGAAACCAGTCACATGGTTGATTAATATGAAGACACTACAACTAGACAGTGGTACAAGGTTACAGATAACAGGAGAAGCGAGACAGAGAAAGGAATGCAGCACCCAGTCGTACACAGGTCAGGCGGGTGCCCCCTCAGTCCATAAACAATATGGCAGCGTAGCTGACACCTCTTTAAATTCAAAGATAAGAAAGAAAAAATTGACTCCGTTGAAAAGGCACATGAATTTCTACAACGACAGACTGGTCCAGCAGACCAAGAAGATAAAGACAACGGCAGCAGCAAGGAAAGTGAAGAAGAAGAAGGCTTGGCATCTTCTGATGAGGACTCAGCTTCTGAACTAGGGGCCACGGTTACCGGTTGAGAAACAAAAAGGACAAAAAATGAAAGAGTTATATCTCTTTTTCAGAGCCTGTTTTAATTGAAGTTTAATTATATCTCAATAGAGATCTTTATATAGCCAGTTTTACTGGAATCCTGATATAAGCAATAAAAAAAATGTACTCACTTATTGTAGCTATGTTAAAGCACATACACCTATAAGCTAATACTATAAACATTTGGAATGACCACCATCTCTTGGGTTTTTAGGGGTTTTGCTTTACTTTCTCCCTTAGTATGTAGTTACCCTCCCTTGTTTCTTTGTAGTTTATAGAAAATGCAATTAAAAAATCCTTTATGGGGGGGCTAAAAAAAACCAAAAATACCCCAGCTAAAATACCCCATAATCCATGAGAAAGGGTACATAGCTAGGGATCAGTAAGGACTGGGAAAATGTGGTTCAGTTTGTGGTTCGTGGCATGCCTGGTTTGTGAAACATGGACCATCACAACCTTTATTGGCTAAATGAACCAGTTCTATTTGTGATGTGGTAGAAAGTGCCACCCTCAGCATGCTAGAGACACCAAACTCACAGGGGATCTCTGGCTGACTCTCCTCTACCAGCCCTCCAGGTTTTGTGAGGATTGTATTTATGGGGTCCAAGTTATGCCCCCCCAAATAAGGTACCCCAGGAAAGTGCCTTCTGGGGAAATGACAGGCACAGGTTCAGGATGTTCAGGAGCATATAGAATAGACCCTGTGCAAGCTAGCAGCATCAACATTGCAAGGGATCTCTGGCTGATGCTCCTCTACATGCCTGCCAAGTTATGTGCACATTTGACTTCATGGATCTGAGTTATGGCCACCCAAAGAAGATGGCCCCAGGAAAAATGTCAGGTGCAGGTTCCAAAGTGTATAGAATGGACCCCCTGCAAGCTATACACACCAGACACACAGGGAACCTCAACCTGCCACCCACTTCTCTACAATCTCTCCAAGTTGAGACAAATTACATTTCTGGGGTCCCAGTTATGGACTCCCCAAAAAAGGTCTCCCCAGTGCTATCTCTGGAAAAGACAGCTGCAGTTACAGGAGTCTATGGATTGGCTGAGGAACAAGCCAGTGTCACAAAACTCACTGGGAAATTTCACCTGGGTAGACCTCCCCCCCAGCCAGACACTGAAGCAATGCAAGCATCCCCCCTATGCTCACAGCCCCCCGTCCAAATCTCCAAAGGCAGGTTCTGAAAGACAGAAAGGTTGACATCCCCAGAATTATGACAGGGACTCCACAAAGTTACCCCACAGCAGCTTGGCGGGCACCCCAGTCACACCCCAGCCAAGCGAGAGAAGCATGCCCACAACTCTCAGCCCCCCCCCCCGGCTGAAACATGCAGGTCAAAACCAGAGCACACTCATCAACTGCAGTGAATTCTTCTACTCTGCAGAGGAAAAGAAACACCTGTCAAGCTGTCTGGGCCACACCCAATTCTCTACAGCAGGGGTGTCAAACACGCAGTCTGGGGGCCGGATCAGGCCGCCGGAGGGCTTCTATCAGGCCCACAGTGGAACTGGCTGTCTTCTGCTTCTTCTTCCAGTTCTGCTGCTGCTGCATCATTGTAGGTCTGCAGCTTACAGATACACACCTGAACAGCAGAGTCAAGATTGCAACAGCAAAGACATTTTGATGCAATGTTAAATAAACAAAATATTGCAAGAGTGCTAATGTTTTAAGCATATTTTTATTTTAAGTTAAAAAAAACCCTTTGTGTTTGTGTCCTTTATAAAGTTTATATCTCCGCTACCTGGCATTACATTTTATGACACACATGGCCCGGCCCAACAAGGTCTCATTTATGTCAGACCTGGCCCTCATAACAAATGAGTTTGACACCCCTGCTCTACAGGCTGATTTGGAGTGACAGAAAGGCAGTCTTATGGACCAGCCAAGTCCAGCAGAGCAAAGAAATGGAGAAAACTCCACTGAGGGAAAGGCAGCCAGCAGACCTGACTTCTGCCCACAGCCAGCAGCAGAGGAGCTGCAGGAAGAGGCAGTCTCTGAGGGGCCAGATATAGATCCTCAGCCAGGAACCAGTACACTGGCCCCTCAGCCTCCCAGCCCTGGGCTGGCAACAGAGAGCCAGTTGCCGGTCAGTTCACCCCCTCCCCCATCACCAGAGCCTTAGGAACTCCATAGGAGGAAGACCTTCAAGACAGAAGGTGCAGTGCCCACCTAGCAGCACATCACTGAATGGGAACTCTGTTACTGGCAGCCAGCAGTGCCTTTTAAACTTTGGAGGGCTTCTGTTGGTGTTTCCAAGGATGAAGATGTCCACCCCCCTCTTGTTTTGAAGCTTTGTAAACAGTTTAATTGAGTGGAGACAGTCTGTCTGGAAATGTATCCATTCATGGACTGCCACGAACTGCCACAAATAGCACAGAAGTTCTTGGAATGTTCATTCCAGTCGCCCTTCCATGAACATTGCTTTGCAAACCACAAAATGGCCAAAATTCATGATGAAATTTAGTTCAAGAGCCAGTTTGTGCCCAACCCTATACATGGCATGGGACTCTGTCTCAGAGCTCCCTACCATGCGGACTTTGAGCCAGTAGTGTGGCACTTTGATGGTGGGAAAAGCACAGAGTGGGCACTTATCACTACTTGGCAAACACTTAGGGCAAATGCTTAAGAAGGAGAGCAAAGTCCATACTGTGTGGCTAACATGTCTCATTGCATGTTACCTCCTCTCCAGAGGTCTGGCCTGAATCAGTGACCGTGCACTGACAGGTAAGCAAGGGTGGGAATCCAGACCTGCTTCCCCATTCCCTTCACACAAGGCTGGTTGCCTCCCCCCCCCCCGGCAAAGCTGCCTCCTGCAGTTGAGCCCAACACTGTGTTCATGCTGGGGTGGCCTGATCCATGGCCTTGTGACACTATGGCTCCATCTAGCAAAGGGAAAATATCCTAGGAGAGTTTTCTGGGAGATATGCCGGGGGGGGGGATCATTGACAGGGATCAATGGTCATTTTTTGGGGGGGAGGTCTAAGCAGCTGCACCACATTTTTTGATGGATCAGTCTGCTGGGCATCCCTTGGATGTGTTCCCTTGGAGATCAGACCCCTGTGCAGCAGCTGTAGCTGTTGTGCTGAATCAATCATTTGCAGTTGCTGAGCACTTTTACACAGGATGGATGGATATCGTTTGGATGGCACCATCATCTGCCTTGAGGAGGGTTCTAGGAGAATTCCCCACCCACATGGCTGGGCCTGTGGTCCTTGCCATGGTGTCACAGATAGGACTGTGCCCAGCACAGTGCCTCTCCTGTTTTCAATCATTGCAGATGTCTCTGTTTTACTTTCATGCAGATGGTGATACAACAGGGAGGCAGTGGCACATGACCATGATTTGTTTCCCTGCCCCCACTCTACTCAGTATCCAGTTCCACTCTGTCTCCTGGAGCATTTGCCTCGGGCAGCTTTCTGACCTGGGCATGTGCCTCACTTAGAAACCTACTGTACCACGGACAGCTCAGCCTGTCTCCCCATGGGCCCAGAGAGTTGGCAACTTGATTCAACAGACCTCTTCATATTTTGCAGTTCAGTAACTTCTCCCCCCTACAATCTCTGTCTTCCCCTCAGAGCTTCCCCTTCACACATCCAAGAAGGTGGGCTCTGGCTCAGAGATGCCCATGCTGGGATGGCTGTGGTTGGTTTTTCACAT
>NW_015165865.1:216448-225094 GCF_001447785.1 Gekko japonicus | reverse complement strand
GTGAAATAGCAGGCAGGCACTCCCCCCCTCCTTTTGTGAAGTTAGGGAAGGGCTAACCTGGAGACAGAGCTCCCTGCGCAAATTGTGCTAGGCACTCACTGGCAGGCGGGCTCAGGTTGAGGTGGGGCTGATTCCCAGCCCCCCATTTCTTCTCTGCTCTCTGGAAGAGGCACATTAGTCATTTGCAAAGAGTGCTCCACTGCTGGGTCAAAGCAGCCGCATCCCTCTCTTTGCATGGCTTTTATTTTGCAACCATGAATTCAACCCCTCCTACTTTCTTTCCTTAACTGTTTCCTCAGACTTCACTGCTTAGCTGCTGCCGCTCCAGCCAGCAAAGCAAAACTGATCCATCTGGGCAAAGTGATCCTGGCAGGTAAAATCTGTGATGGATCCTTTGGTTCAAATGTGGGGGGGGATGTGGTTTCAGTTTGGCTGCTTTCGCTTGGCATTTTGCGTGCCAAAGGGGGTTCTGTTCTGTACACACTGTTTAAATGGGCCAGTTCCATCTTGTTTCCTTTTCTCCCACCCACCCCATTCTTCCTAGCAAAGTTTGTAACTTCTTCCAGATCCACATTTTGGTTTCAACACATTGTGCTACAAATTGGGGTGGGGTTTGTGATCCTGGTTTGCAAGTCTGGGTGGAGAAGGGATTGGGCTGTGTGCCTCTGGACTCCCTGAACGCACGAGACATTTCCTCACACATTTCCAACCAGTAGCTAACTGAAAACATTGACTCAGTGTGCAGCACTAGTGAAAAAAGCAAGTGAAGTTCTTTGCTGGAGTCATTAGGACAGGGACTGAAAAATATAACAACCGATATTGTAATGCCCCTGTATAAAGGTATAATGCTGCCTCATTTGGAATACTGTGTGCAGTTTTGGTTGTCATGTCTTGACCATAAATATGTACTGTGGAAATCTAGGGTAATGCCCTCTCATCATTGGCATAACATCTTGCCCTGTGACATGCTGCTATGACAGTCAGTATACGCAATCTTAACAATTTACATGCTGGTGCGGCAGTCCTTGAGAACAGGTTTTATATAGTTTATTTAATAACTATAACCATACAGGAGTTATGAACAAGTGTTTGCCTTTTTACACACAAATTTCAATTTCAACTGAAGAGTGAGGGAAGAGAATGCCTTCTAACAAAGCAAGAACACTTTGTGTTCAGACACCAACATTGCACAAATGCATCAGGATTAATTAATTAATGCATAAGAATTAGCTCAATTGATAAAACATATATGCAAACATTTGAACCACAAAATTAAGGCTTCTGGTTGCTCACAACAGCATGAAAGCCCTGTCCAGACCTTGTCCTACTCTGGGAAAACAAGGAAGGTTCTATGGCTTGTCTCCTTGCAGGCCCCCACCTTTTGTCCAGAGCTTGGTATTGGCATACAGAAGCCAAATCCCTGCCTGACATCTATCAGGAACAAGATGAAGATGCTGGTGTGGGTCCTGACCATCACTTTGTCTAACTTATTCACAGAGCTGATTGTTCTAAGGATAAATGAAATTAATATAGAAATTATTGCCACATGTTGATAAGTTAGTGCTATCATAAAGTCCCTTGGACTGCAAGGAGATCAAATCAGTCAATCCAAAAAGTAATCAACCCTGACTGTTCCCTGGAAAGCCAGGTACTGAAGCTGAAGCCACCAAATGAGCCACCAGGTACTCTGGCCATCAAATGAGAAGGGAGCACTCACTGGAGAAGACCCTGATGCTGGGAATGATTGAAGGTAAACGAAGTAAGGGATGGCAAAGGATGAGATGGTTAGACAGTGTTATCCATGCAACAAACATGAAATTAACCAAACTCCAGAGGACGACAGAAGACAGGCCTGGCATGATGTGGTCCATGGGGTTGAGAAAAGTCAAACTCGACTGTGCGACTGAACAACAACAACATAAAGCATAGATCTGCAATTTCCTGAATGAATAAATCAATAGGTGTGGAAATAAATAGGAGTGGAGCCAGTTTGGTGTAGTGGTTAAGTGCACGGACTCTAATCTGGGAGAACTGGGTTTGATTCCCCACTCCACCACTTGCACCTGCTGGATGACCTTGGGCAAGCCATAGTTCTGGCACAGCTGTTCTTGAAAAAGAGCAGTTTCTGTCAAAGCTCTCTCAGCCCCACCTACATCACAGGGTGTCTGTTGTGGGGAGGGGAAGGGAAAGGAGTTTGTAAGCCACTCTGAGACTCCCTTGGGTATTGAAGGGTGGGGTATAAATCCAATCTCTTCTTCTTCTTTGTTAGAAGGTAACTTTAATCACTTATTCAATCAAACACATCTTCTGATATACATGTAGACAATTTGAAGATACCACGGCCATACAGCCCAGAAGATCTACAACAACTAATGAACTCCGGCCGTGAAAGCCTTCGACAGCATATTAAATTTGAAGATAGTAATAAAGTATAAAATATTATGTAAATAAGCAAAAAAGTATGAACTATACTTTTTACTATGGACTATTAATACTTTCTGGAGAATATTGTTATTCTCACATGTAGACTAACAACTGACAAAGCAGGGGATATATGAAGAATCTGTATTTATATATATATATTTGCTATCTCCTCATCAAGGGGGACTTAAAATGCTTACATAAAACTTAGGTATATAAGGTGCCTTGTCCTCATAGCACCCCTGTGAGGTATGTTAGACTGATAGTGATTGGCCCAAGGTCACCCACTGAATTTACTGGTACAGTAAGGATTTGAAACCAGGTCACCCCAACCTGACCACTACAGTACACTATCATGTGCCACTTCTCATATAAACACAGAAACCGGCTGCAATAGAAACAGCAGCATCAGATCTCCAAGGAACACACTAAGGAAGTTAGATAATACAGGTTCAAATATAATTGGCAGTTCAATTAAGAATAGACTTGTTACAACTGCAATGTGTTTGTTAGGCCAAAGTTTCTCCTCATATATTATTTCCTCTCTCTTGGAATGACAAACTATTCCACTGGTTCTATTCAGCATTAAAATATATTCAGTCCTCTACAAAAACATCTTTTTAGCATGCCATAAATTTCACTGTACTTTTAATGGTGTGTGTTTGATTGCATTAACAGATTTCCTCCTGCTCAACTCTTGTCCCCAAACAAAATGGGAACACTTTAAATTTCTGCCATTTCTGTCAATACAATGAATAGGATTTCAGCTGAGAAACTACTAAGCTGCCAAGAAAGAACATTACTCACTTTTTTCCCAGGTTACTAACAACTCTACACTTCACAGTGACTCTCTTTCATTCTCTGGCTCCTATCCTGGTACATGGAGGGAGGCTACTGAGCAGTACTGCAGTTCAGTTTTAAATATCTATGGTATCTTTTTTTCATTTTATTATTGAAACATCACTGGACATTTTGGTGGAGCTTGGAAGAAGAAACAAAGAGCAGGCCTAGCATAGACAAGGGCCTGTGCACAGGTGATATGGAAATACTGGATTGTTGTCTTCCTTTTTCTGTTTTCTGTTTATTTAATATTTATTTAGTGCTGACATATGCTAAGTGCAGGACCAAATGTGGCTCAGGGGAAACACACTGGGGACAACCCAACCAAAAATAAACTCATTTAAATCCATTGTTTTCAATGGAAGGGTTGTACACATGCTGAGTTCTCTCTCAATCATTTCTATTTTAGTTGACTCATACATTTACCAACTTAAATATCCTGGACATTACAACACCAATTCAGGCAGAAACCCTGGCAGAAGGATAGCAACTGTGTGGTGGCAGAGGAGAAACTAACAGGATCCAGCTCCTGAAAAGTTTCATGAAAGGAGCTGAAATTTTTTTGTGAGGCTAATGAATGTGAGTGCCTGTTTTGGCTGTGTTGTAAGTTACATCTCTCAAAATCTGTGCATTTCAAGTTTCAAAGAAAACATTAACCAATATGACAAAAGATACTGCTTAAGTATCTTAAACTGAAACCCATTTAATTGGACCAGATTGGAAAATACCATAAATTTCATTTACAGGGATCATGGTATTATTTTCGAAAAAAGAGCACAAACCTACACTGAAACCTGTCTGGAGTTTATTATTGAGGCCTTTATTCAAGGAACCAAGATTTGTTCCTATGAAAGGCAACATATGACCGAATTAGTTAGAGATAAATCTTGCCTTTCACAATAAACAGTGGAAAATTAAGGATAATGCTTTTTCTACGAGTTAATTCTTTAATTCAAAATGGACAGCAGCATTTTACAGCATTTATTATTAACATGAAGAATTTGTGTTATTCATTTATGGAACTGACAGTTAAGTTCATCACTGAGGCACAAAGGGAAAGTCAAAGAGAGGTTACATATTCTTTGTTTTATGTTGCTATAAAACTGGGTCTGGAAATAGGTTCTGAAACATAACCTAATACCCCACAGTGATAAAAGCATAGTTACACAGAATAAATTGTTCTTCTGGGATTGGATCACAGTCTCATGAATTTGCAATTCTTGTGTTGTTCTCCTTTCATTAAAAATCTACCTTTAAAAATCACACATTAAAATCCATTTTAAGATGGGGGAAAAACACTGAACAAAGCAGTTAAAAACTATCTAAAAGCAAAAGTAAAAACATACATTCAGCAATCATATGTCTAATTTACTCACTAATTGGGCATTTAGCACATATTTGGATTAGAGCCTTTACTAGTATCCATAAAATAAAATAACCTACAGTCATGATCTCATTAAGGACATTGAAATAAGCTGGATCATTAGTTCCTGTAAGAACTACAGCATGTGCATCAAGAACGATAGCATTTTCATAAGAACATCATAGTTGATTGTATTTATATCCTTGAGGCATAATGCTGGCTTAAATGCATTAAGTCCCAAAGATGCCCATTTAGGACTGATAACCTTTCAGGATTCCTGCAGTTGGATTGAAATAGTAGTATGTAAATGCAAATCTTTTTCACTCATTTGGTGGGACAGCTGCAGCAAGTAGACCTAAAAGCAAAACAACCACCACAACAATAATATATTTGACTGACAGAAGAACAAGAGACTCATACTTACAGATATGTCATCGCTAAAGTCTATTTCATCCAAATCAAGATATTCCGGAACTTCCATTATTCTACTATGCACATCTTCCTCAACTCAACTGGATAGTGCAGTTCTCTTTAAAAGAAATAAAAAACAGGAAGTTCAATAAATATATAAACACAGACACATATGTACAAATTCTACATACAATGTTCATCTTGGGCAGTAATTGAAATGGTTGACTGTGCAGTCCAACTTAAATTTCATTTCTGACATTTTATTGCCTAAAAGAAGTTCAGGCTGCTGCTCAATAGAATTGTTCTGTTTCTACAGATGACCAAAAAAATCAAAAAGCATTCCCACAATGAACTTAAGCACTTAATAGTAACTGTTCATTATTAATCTTCATATTGTGCCGTGGAACAATTTAGACACAGTTAAGTGCTTTAAAATTCCATTAACTTCAATATGAGAGTTAAGTTCATACTTAACTCTTTCACACTGAAATCAACAGAACTGAAGTGTGCTTAACTCTGGCTGGATCATGCCCAGTACATTTGCTCTCATTCATGTAGCATAATTCGTGTATCCATAATTGTACGGAAGCTTGAGCAATGGATAGCACTATTGAGTCTTGTGTCCCTGTCATCACACAATCTGAAATGTTGAATGTTATGGCATTTGTGGCTACAAGTCTAAGAACACTTTCCTGGGAGTAAGCCCCAGTGAATAAAATGGAATTACTTCTAAGAAGACCCACTTAGGCTTGCTTCCTATGACATTTAAATGCTTATTAGGGACGTTGTGTGTGGAAGTAGTTACAAAATCAACACCAAGTAAATGAGAATCAAGTCAGAATCTTTATCACACAGAGTACACAACAGCTCCTTTCTGATCTGTAGTGATGATCTCTCTTTTAATCCTTTGCTCAGCAGCAGCAGAAGGCATGTCTCTTCCAGGGCCATAGCCAGGATTTTTTTTTTATTGGGGTGGCATTTTGGAACATCAGGATGCAGTGGCTAATTAAAGGATACTTTAATTATAAATATAATTTAACTAGGAGTAATGCCCATTGTGGGAAGAAATACAACGAGATCTAGAAGGAAGCTCCAGATGAGTGTCCCGACTGTGGCTGGTGGGGTGGCAGAGGGAAGGGGGAAATGGAGGGAGGCAAGCCATGTTTCTTTCCTTCTGCTTAGCTATAAGGCAGGGCTGTCTCAAGTCATTTTGCTGCCCCAAGTGGGTAGAATGGGAGGACAGCCTCATGGTAACAGATATGGTTCTCTCCACCTCTGACTTATATTTTGAGGGGGAGGGGGGTGTTATGCAGTGGCAGCTAAGGCAGAAAAGCACCTCCTCCTGTGCCATGTTTTCTGGGTTCCAAGGGTCTGGAAAGTAGTTCCATAGCCGATTACATGGTTGCCAACTCTGGGTTGGGAAATACCTGTAGATTTGAGGGGTAGAGCCTAGGGAGGGCAGGGTTAGGGGTGGGGAGGGACATCAGCAGGGTATGATGCCATAGAATCCACTGCCCAAAGCAGCCATTGTCTCCAGGAGAACTGATATTGATCATCTGGACATCAGTTTTAATAGCTGAAGATCTCCAGGTGCCACCTGGAGGTTGGCTTATGTTAATTTGGGGCTATGCAGTCACAACTAAGGTAGAAAAGCACCTCCTCCTGTGCCACGTTTTCTGGGTTCCAAGGGTCTGGAAAAAGTGGGGTCAGCAGGGTATAATGCCATAGAATCCACTGCCCAAAGCAGCCATTGTCTCCAAGGGACCTGATCTGGGTCATATTGACATCAGTTTTAATAGCTGAAGCCCTGACTGCTACGTCACATTGGCTGTCATACAGGGGCCATCTCAGCAGGATATAAGGACACAGAGTCCACCATTTTCTCCAGGGGAACTGATCTCTGCCATCTGGAAAGCAGTTGTAATTCGGAGTGATCTTTAGCCCTCACCTGGAGATTTGCAACCATGGTTTCCCCCAACAGACACGAAGGGGAAATTTATTTTACCTCAGAACATCAACAGCAAACTGTTTAAAATGTTAGAGGGAAAGGCCAATGAGGACACATATGCAAATGACCTCTGTGTTCTGACTGGCTGTGGAGGGGGGGGGACGGAAAAGCAACATTCTAAACAATGTTGGAGGCAGGACTCAGGCAAAGCAGCCAGTGGATAGGGAGACCCTCTGAATGACAGATCAGAGAGCGAACTGATTTTGGAGCATGTTGGGATGTTCAGGGGAGTCCATGACCAAAATAGAATTATACATACCGGAGGATTACCTTTATTTAATTAACTTGCATAATACATACATATGAAAAGCTACTCGGATCGAGTCACACATGGAAAAAATAGAACATTAAAATATTTTTTTAAGTCAAAACAAGATCAATGGAGCCTCAGAATATGTGCTTCCAAAAACCTTTTAAGTGGCAATGATTGTTTAAACATTGGCCCACATGCATTACCAAAAGAAGTCAGATAGGAATTCTATGCAGCCGCGATTGCGTCCGCTAGCTCTCGCCCGGCCCAATTATTTAGAACAATTCGGTCCTTAACAACTCTGCCACAGGGCAGACAAAATAGTAGGGAATTGGCTATTGGCTGTGAGGCTTTAGCGAGCTATTTTGCGGACAAAGTCTCGGTGCTCCGCCGTGACCTCCCTGTCACAGTTGATACAGTGAGTGAACTTGAGGCCCCTTGCACGTCCCCGCGGGGTTTAGAATGTTTTGACCCACTCAGCCTGGAGGAAGTTGACAGATTGCTCGTAACTGTGCGTCCAACCACATGCTCCTTGGATCCGTGCCCTTCCTGGCTTATTAAAGCAGGCCACGAGGGGTTTCGAGGTGCCGTACGGGATTATTAACAAGTCCCTCGCGGGGAGGGACGGTTCCCGGCGGCACTCAAGGAAGCGATGGTCCGCCCTCTCTTGAAAAAACCAACTTTAGACCCGACCGAATTGGCCAGCTATCGGCCGGTGTCTAATTTGCCCTATTTGGGCAAATTGATTGAGAGGGCGGTGGCGGTACAGCTACAGAGCTTTCTGGATGACGCTTCTATCCTGGATCCACTTCAGTCCGGCTTTCGCCCTGGCTATGGGACGGAGACGGTGCTGGTCGCCCTGACTGACGACCTCCGGAGGCATCTGGATCGAGGTGGTGTGGCGGCACTGGTGTTGTTAGATCTGTCGGCTGCGTTTGACACGGTCGACCACCAGTTGTTGACCCCCCACCCCGCCGACGTGGGGATACAGGGGCTTGCCTGTCAATGGTTTGCCTCTTTCCTCCAAGGCCGGGGACAGAGAGTGGTAATAGGGGAACAACAGTCCCAGAGGCACCCGCTGGAATGTGGTGTGCCTCAGGGGGCAGTGCTTTCCCCGATGCTTTTTAACATCTATATGCGCCCTCTCGCCCAGATTGCCAGGAGGTATGGGCTGGGTTGTCATCAGTATGCAGATGACACCCAGCTCTATCTGATGTTGGGCGGCCGGTCGGTCTCTGACCCGGAAGATCTTTACCAGGGTTTACAGGCCGTGGCTGAGTGGCTCAGGCTGAGTCGGTTGAAACTAAATCCAGCGAAGACGGAGGTCCTGGGCCTGAGTCGAAATGGTTCGGG
>NW_015165865.1:210926-216327 GCF_001447785.1 Gekko japonicus | reverse complement strand
AACGCTCTCTACATGGGGCTGCCTTTATCGCTGATTCGGAAGCTGCAGCTAGTGCAGAATGCAGCGGCTAGGCTGCTGATGGACCTCCCCAGGCGGGAGCACATCAAGCCTGGGTTGAAGGCGCTGCACTGGCTGCCTATAGCGTACCGCTTCAAAGTGCTGGTGCTTACCTTTAAAGCCCTATATGGCCTGGGTCCGACCTACCTGAGGGACCGCCTTTCCCCATACATACCCCCAAGAGCACTTCGGTCGGGGACCCGGAACCAGTTAGTGGTTCCGGGCCCCCGAGAGGTGAAATACGCTGCAACAAGGGCTAGATCCTTCTCAGTGGTGGCCCCTGCCTGGTGGAATAAGCTCCCGGAGGAGATCAGGGCCCTGTGGGACCTTATGCAGTTCCGCAGGGCCTGCAAGACGGAGCTCTTCCACCAGGCTTTCATGTAGGGGCCGCCGCTCCCACTGCCACCACTACCATCAACGGTGGTAAGAACATCGAAGTTGGGAGTGTCCTTGAACGTAGTGCTACTAGAATGCTGCAATGAGTACAGCGGACGGGCTCGGACCACTTCTTGGACAATGATGCCATCATTTTTAACAACTTAAGACCACCTGATAAAAGGAAGCACTTTATTGTTTATTGTCGATTGTAATGTTACTGGATTTTATTGGATTTTATGTGATTTTATGTTCGGGCTATGCCCCTTGTAAGCCGCCCTGAGCCCGCTCGCGGGGAGGGCGGGGTAAAAATACTTAAATAAATAAATAAAAGATAGGGTTGGCTAGGCTGTGCCTGGCAACTGGCAAGACAGTTGAGGGTGGCGACATGGGGGATGTCATCCGTTGTACTGCTACATTACTTACAGGGAAAACTGAGAATAAATAAATAAATAAAAGATAGGGTTGGCTAGGCTGTGCCTGGCAACTGGCAAGACAGTTGAGGGTGGCGACATGGGGGATGTCATCCGTTGTACTGCTACATTACTTACAGGGAAAACTGAGAAGTGACATAGGGTAGGGTAGCTCTTGGAATCGATGGAAACTATGGTAAAACCATAGAGTTTTCAGTAATTCCTAGAGCAATCCTGCATCACTTCTGGTTTTCCCCTGGAAGTGACATCAAGTTTCTTTTTTAATTCTCCCACTGCCTCTCCAAGAGATGGTGGGCTACTAGGGCTACCAGTGAGATGTCTGGCAGCCCTAAAAGCAGGACTGTCTGTTCCTTGTGAGGCATCATCTGATTGCTCTCTGGACAACTCTCTTTTTTCAAGGCAGCACGCTGGTCACTTTTAAATACCATATTCTCTCTTTTTTTGGCCTTTACTAGCTTCTGGAAGAAATGGAATGTTCCAAACATACAAAGGTGTTTGCACATTAATGCGATCCTTTGGAACTCACTAAGGGAACTCCCCAGATTCAGCCTTGTGTGTATTTCCTACTTCGGACTCACCAAGGTTCATGATAGGACATGCAGTAAATCCAGATGGGGCTCCAGTAAAATTCCATCTAGCTTGAAGACACTTTTAGCATAATAAAAGGGAAGCAGTCTAAAGAAGTCTACTGGAAAATAATGTAATCAGCCATTCCCCACTTCAAATTATAGTTATATCTCAATGATTGACTATGTTAGCTCACCCTTAACGCATGGAAGGATCCAGCCAACAATCACCCCTCTCTGAAGCCTATTATTTTCCCCAGACACAACCATCAACACAGTTCTGGTTTCTGTCCACCCTCTGGATCAGCAAGTGACCAGTTATTCCAGACATATACACCCATACATCCCATGAAGCCCCATCATGACCCATCATGAACTCAAATGAACTTTTAAAGTGGTTCATTGCAGTTTGTGGATTGAGCAGAAAGTAGAGGTTTAAAGGGACGCTGAGTCCCTTTAAACCCCTGCTTTCTGTTCCCCACAAAAACTGCAAAAATAGCTGAGAGGCAGGGGTTGTGTCCCCACCACTCAGCTGGGTTTTTTTTTTTTGGGGGGGGGAGAGGTTCTTGTGTAGTCCCTTGAAAGGGAGTACACCAGAAAGTAAAACAGCTGAGTGGCTGGGAGTGCCTCCCCACTGCTCAGCTGGTTTTTTGGGCATTGTTGTACAGATACTTTAAGGGGACTGCACAAGAAAGCCTAAAAGAACTGAGCGGCGGGGAGCACCTCCTCGCCACTTAGTTATTTTTTAGGGTTTTCTGCACAGAAAGCTAGTTTAAAGGGACTGTGATCCCTTTCAGAGAGATTTGGAGGGCACAAACTGGTTCAGTTCAGGAATGAACCTCTCAGTTTGGTTCAGTTTGTAGTTTGGCCATGAATCACAATCTAACACAAACTGCATTTTTCCAGTTTGTGCCCATCCCTACTTTAGAACAGGCTAGTATATTTTTCTTTGGTCACCTTTCTTCACTTTGCATTAAACTTGAATTCTATTTTCCACCTGTTTATTTCTGGGAACCTCCCCATTCCCATAGCAAGTGCTACTCCAAATTTCAGATCTTGGTATACATAGGTAGGAGTCTGTTAATGTAATTTTACCCAGGAATACATGTGTATCCACTGGTCATGCAAAGGGGATGCTCAAACATTGGGGGTTATACATATTGTTATGTACGTGGACCGCCACCAGGGGTCCGCGGAACAGGCCAGAGCTTGGATCCTAGAACAATGGAAACTTCGGATCCTGGATCCCCCAGCCCCAACCAATAGCCACCTTGGCGGGACATTCAAACCTTCCAATGGGAATGCGGGGTTGCTGGGTGGATATGTATATAGTTGGCCCTGGTGGCCGTTTCTAGTTAGTCTTTGTTTGTGTGAAGTACAATAAACGTGTGCTACAGTATGTCGTCATCCAAGTCCTCCATGTGGCGAACCCAGTACTTTTCACATATGTAGGCAACTTAGGTAACAACATATTCTGAGTGCTCCTAAACTTCTTTACAACCAGGGAGAAAAAAGGACTGAAAACTGCTGCTACTGTAAACTTTTACTGCTTCTTCTGCCCTTGTCCATTAGCACAGATTTGATTCAAATGAGTAAAAATGGAGTAAGCTGTGGCTGTGGTATTTCTTCCTTGTCCATTCTCCCTTTTCAGTACTGAACTCTTTCAGCTACACTGTGAAAGATTTCTAAGTAAACCTTGTGGCTCAAGTTAAACCAATTAATATTTTAGTTGAGTAAACGTGTCCTTGAAGGCCTGCCTCTTCCCATATTGTCCAGCCTGCTAATTAAGATCTTCTGCACAAGCTCTGCTGTCTGTGCCCCACTTTCAGAGGTAAGGGGAATTGGCAACCAGAGACAGGGCTTTTTCAGTAGCAGCACCATACAGGGTTACCAACCTCCAGGTGGTGGCTGGTGACCTCCTGGGATTAGAACCAATGTTTCCTCTAAGCTGCAGAGTCTTGTGAGCCAAAATTCTCATCTGTGAGCCAAAAGACCTACCAGGATTAAAGTTGTGAGCAGAAGGCAAGCAGGCAGGCAAGAAGGAAGAACAGAAGGGGAGAGAGGACAGAAGCGATGACAGACAGACAGAAAAACAGAAAGAAAAATGATGGGAGGGAGGGAGGAAGAATAGATGGGGAGAGAGGACAGAAAGAAAGATAGACAGACAGATAGAAAAACAATAGGAAGGAAGACAGACAGAAAGACAGAAAGAAAAATGATGGGAGGGAGGGAGGAAGGGTAGATGGGGAGAGAGGGGAGAAAGAAAGACAGACAGATAGAAAGAAAACAATAGGAAGGAAGGCAGACAGAAAGAAAGACAGACAAAAAGAAAAATGATAGGAAGGAAGACAGACAGAATAACAATAGGAAGACAGACAGACAAACAGAAAGACAGGCAGGCGGGAGCCATTAGAAGTCTCCCTTTCACTTACCCTCATCTCCAAGAGGGGGGAAGTGAAAGAAGGCTCTGAAATGGTTTCCTGCCCTTTAAAGCCACCAACTCAGCGGGTCCACCCATCAGCTGCTGGCTTTAAAGGGCGGGCAGCCATTAGAAGCTTCCATTTCGCTTCCCCCCACTTCCAAGAGGGGGAAATGAAAGGGAGCCATGAAATGGCTTCCTGCCCTTTATAGTGAACAGCTCAGCAGATCTGTCCATCAACTGCTGGCTTTAAAGGGGGTAAGAAATAAACAACAGCCATTAGAGCTGTTTCTCTCTCTCTCTCTCTCTCTCTCTCTCTCTCTCTCTCTCTCTCACACACACACACACACACACACACACACACACACACACACACACTTCCAAGCAGGGGGAAGCAAAAGGGAGCCCTAAAATGGCTACGGGCAATTTAAACTGAACCACTGACAGGCGGATCCACCTGTCAGCTGTTCACTTTAAATGGCTGGCAACTCCCCCTCCCCTTCCTCCCTGGAGGAGGATGTGCGCAGAGGGGAGGCTTGGCTTTGTGCCTGTCGTGCGTGATTGAGGGAGTCGGGCGGGAGTGGGCTGCAGCACAGTGGCAGCCCTGGTGAGGTAGGCAGGAGAGAGTTTCCTCACCCTGTGCTCAGCCAGGAATCTTTTTATGCTGTGCTAAGTTTTTAACACTGTATTTTAATTAATATTTTTAATATCTTGTTTTTATTATCTTTATTTTGTAAGCCACCTTAGGCAGGTTCCTGGAGAGGCAGCATAATTTTTTTCTAAACAAATAAAAACATAACCAGCTTATCAGACCATGTTTAATTCAGAAGCTAAACTGACACAAAAAACTACAGCAGGCATGAAAAGTCATGAGACAGAATAAGGACTTGTTTAAATTCTTGTAATCTTTTTGGGAGGCATTTGGGCATATATATTGCATGTCAGAGTACATCATGCGAAATGCCAGCCTGGATAATTCAGAAGCCGGAATTAAGATTGCTGGGAAAAACATCAACCTCAGATATGCAGACCTAAAGGACCTAAAGAGCCTCTTGCTTAGGGTAAAAGACATGAGCGCAAAGGTTGGCTTGAAACTCAATATAAAAAAAACTAAGCATACAAAGAGAATGTTTATAAAATGTTTCATAGATGGCACTGGGCTCCAGATAAATTAGCCAAATGCTATGAGGGATATCCAAATTGGTGTTGGAAGTGTAAAGAGTGTAAGGGGACTTTCTATCATATGTGGTGGGAATGTGTTAAAATTCAAAGCTTCTGGAGGATGGTTAGAAAGGTTATTCAAGAAAGCCTGGGGAAAAATCTAGCGTTAAAACCCGAAATTTACCTGCTAAATATGATACCGACAGAATATAATAAACAAGATGCATATGTATTAAGCTACATTATAACAGCAGCTAGACTGCTAATAGCTCAAAAATGGAAAGCTGAAGTTATACCTACAAGGGATGAATTAATATATAAATTACTGGAACTAGCTAGAATGGATAACTTAAGTCTAATGATACAAAATAAAAATGAAAGGGTACATG
>NW_015165865.1:190969-210879 GCF_001447785.1 Gekko japonicus | reverse complement strand
TGACAGAAAACTAATAACCCCAACTTGTAAAGAAAAAACAAGAGATGAATGACTCTGAATTATATGTAACCGGAACAGATGAAATGTTTGTGTATATAAATGTCAAAAATAAAAAACCATATTGTAAAAAAAACAAAAAAACCCTAAGACCATGGCATCCGGCCCCATCACTCCCTGGCAAATAGAAGGAGAAGTCGTGGAAGCAGTGACATACTTCACGATCCTGGGATCCAAGATCACTGCAGATGGTGACTGCAGCCATGAAATTAAAAGACGCCTGCTCCTTAGGAGGAAAGCGATGGCAAACCTTGACAGCATAATAAAAAGTAGAGACATCACCCCGCCAACAAAAGTCCGTATGGTCAAAGCAATGGTATTCCCAATGGTACTGTATGGCTGCAAGAGTTGAACTATAAGGAAGGCCAAGCACCGAAGAATAGATTCTTTTGAATTATGGTGCTGGAGAAGATTCTTGAGAGTCCCCTGGACTGCAAGATGACCAAATCAGTCAATCCTAAAAGATATCAACCCTGACTGTTCCCTGGAAGGCCAGATACTGAAGCTGAAGCTCAAATACTTTGGCTACCAAATGAGAAGGGAGCACTCACTGGAGAAGACCCTGATGCTGGAAAAGCTTGAAGGTCAAAGAAGAAGGGGACGGCGAAGGATGAGATGGTTAGATAGTGTTATCGATGCAACTAACATGAAATTAAGCAAACTCCGGAGCACAATGGAAGACAGGAGGGCCTGGCATGATGTGGTCCATGGGGTTGTGAAGAGTCGGACTCGACTGTGCGAGTGAGCAACAACAAAAATTGCATGTCATGATACAGATTCACAGCTCTACCACATTACAGGTTTTCCTGGCAGTCAATGAGTAACTTAAGCATGATTTTAAAAGCATCTAGACTCTTCAAGCAATTTTGAAAGAATTTACTGTTTCTCAGTGGGAGCATAGCCAACCTTAATCTTCTTTTTGTTTCATGCTCACCGAAATATTGTTTACAATAATAAGGTAATCATATACTTAAACCATTAAACAATCATATATGGCAACAGGAAAGAAAAGGCTATGGATTTGTTTACGTATCTAGTGATATCTAGTTTTAAATTCCATAGAAGTGTCTAATTGCAATGCAAGTATATTCAGCAAAAGCTAATGAATCTTAATGGAATAAGCTACTTCTTCAATCATGGGAGAGGGAAAAGAGGTATCAGCTGAGTTAGTCAGCAAGGGTCTGTCATGGCAGCAGAGCCCTTCTATCCTGGCAAATAACTAATATGATCTTGTAATGAAGGAGAGTTATTTCCTTGGTTTGGGCCATGGCCAAAAAAGAAAGGAGCATTGTTGATATGTCATAGATACTGTCCTGATTCTTTCCCAACAAATGGGAATGTTAAAGAATTAAAACCAAAAAGTTTTCCCCTGGAGAAACACATTGTACCCAAGAAGTTAGAGATTTTGATCATGAGGCAAGATTCAAAGAGGCTGAAATACCTGCTTTTAATGATATATTCAATACTCAATTGCAAAAAACAACAAACCTCATGTATTTTAAGTGCATTTGTTATGGATATTTATATATACTTTGCCATAAATGCAGATATAAGTACTCTGGAACAGTAATCAAATGTGGTCTCTAATTATTCTTCACAGTCCTTTACCCCCTGCCTTCCCTGAATGATGCCTGAAAATTGAAGTGCTCAATGGAAACGTCATTTCTCTGTGAACACCCAAATTGTGAAAAATCATCCCTAAGCAGTAAGAATTGTACTGATTATCAGAAAGAGAGCATGATTACATGTGTGACATGATACTGCTAGAATTATAAACACATCACTATAAATGACAGCACACAGGACATAATCTGCATCATAGAAGGAAATAGCATTTCTTTATTAGTTATTTATATACTCATATTATTTCATCCACATTTGTGATAAAACCATATATTTAGTTTAAAACAAAAAGAATGCAATATAAAAAGTTTATTACAATACTTGTGCAAAATACTACAACATAAAATATGTATGCTTTCAATTAAGGTTTCAAAAAAGGAAATAAACTGTTCAGTGCAAAAAAAAAATGAAACTGGCATGGCTATCAAGAATCCTTAAATTATTTCTGTACAAATTGGTGCCTTGTATATTACAAAATATATTATAATTTCTTTTTAAAACTCATAGCCATAATTTTGCTCACCCACACAAGGACAGAGAGTTCAAACTATAGCCATAATTTTGCTCACCCACACAAGGTTCAAACGTCAGCTGTATGCCACTTGTATATCACTGGGGACAGGAAAGAACATTATAAATTTGATGTTGCATAGCAGCAAGAAAAGGAGGGGTCAAGAAGATGTTAATCAGACTGCATGGGTATGCAACTGTATATATGTAGCAGTCTTCACCTATATGCAGGAATTGACAATACCTTTTACAGCACAATCCTATGCAGAGATACTCCAGTCTAAGCCCACTGATTTCCATGGGCTAAGACTACAGTAACTCTGCCCAGGATAGCTCTGTTAGTCATGTAGGTCAATAGAAGCCACTGAAAACACAGTCTCCAGCTTGCAATTTCTGACCTACCCACCAGTCTCCATCACCAAGTTGTCTCTGTCCCCTCTCACTTGACACTTCATGTCAACAGCCTGGTAACACAGTCAACCCCTCCTCCAAAATGGGCTCAAATGGCTGCTGCTACTTCCCGCTGCCAATCTGAGTAGCCCATGAGGGAGATGGGGACCCTGGATTACAGGCTGTAGCTTCCTACATTGGTGTTGCTTAGCTGTGGTGCAGTGAAGAAGGGGACTCTCTCTGCATATGAATGACTACTGCAGCAAAATGCCTGCATAAGTACATACTTGGTCCCTGGTTTGCATGCACTTATGAAAAATCTCTGCACATCATCCAGGAGGGGATGAAGTTATACTTTAAAATATATAGTCTGACAATTATATACATCTCTCTCTCTCTGACACACACACACACGTTTCCCATATTAATACTCCCATTTTGGTACATCCATGGAGTTTTTGCAACAACATTCTAAGCATACGGAGACACTTCTACAGATGGGGATACAGCTGTTGGGGATACTGGTTTCTTCTCTCCTTTACAACAGAAAGATTCCACCTTTATTTTTATTTTGTAGTTAATCAACATAAGAAGATAAGGACTGACAGCTGAGTACCCTGAAAGAAGAACTGTCAGGATTGGAGGTGCAAAGTAATAGTAATTAAAATGTTTCAAGCAATGCGTTAGGACAAAATAAGAAATCCAGAATGAAGTTATAAGAAATATTAATGCCAGAACAAGTTTACATGCTCTGAGGACCTCGGTTTCAGTAGTGTCATCCCCAATCCATATGCCACCATAAGTTGCCTTCTTATGTTCCCAAAGGAAATATGCTATTCGGAAGCCAACAAGGAGTAAAATTATCAATGGAAGAAGATCAATAGCCATTAGAAATATTTTTCCATATAAAAACTCTAGTTGTTCATTTCTATATTCAGTCTTGCATTCAGAATAGTTCAAGATGCCATGTTGCTGATAAGTCTCATTTTCTCCAGATAGATTTCCAGTCCTTCCTGTATATGGTAAAACCGGAGAACAAACTGCAAAACCAGCAACCCAAAGAGCAAAAACTAGGACCAGGTGACACTTCCGATGGTTTGTGCTTGCAGCTTCAACTGGAGGGTGTACCACTCGACGCACTTTAAAGCAGTACAGCAAAGCAATGTATAATGTGAACCATATGGCAAGAGAAGTAGTAAAAATTGTTGTGAACACGAAAACTTTGCAGCTGGCTGAATCCAACCCAACACCAGAGGCATAAACAATCTTCAAGACATTCACTACCAGGTTGTTTACAATATGGTCAAATGCAAGATTGAAAATAAGTATGAATGAGATTCGCAAATGCTCACCAATGCATCTCCTTGTGCAATAAATCAACAACAGATTACCAAACATGCTGAAGGAGATCAAAATAACACACACAACTATTTCCACGGTACCAGCACTGAGCTCCATGGTTTTTAGCCTTCCAGTTTCTCCAGATCTATTCTGAGGTTTTGGAGTTCATGAACCCTGGTAAAAATTTTCACTGGCAGCAAAGGCATCTTCCCCCTCTCTGGTGAATTTTCATGATATGTATCATGACAAAGAAAGGCAAGTACAATAATCAGACTCTTCTCAGAATGCAAAACTGAAAAACAAAAGCTAGCCACAGTTGTGTAAGCTAATGTTCTCAAGTGGCTCTTTCATCATCTCATGGGGTACTATCATTATGAACAATCCCAAGGGTATCCTTTAATTAAAGAGTTCAGAAATATGGCAGCAACCTACAAGCATGCAATACTAAAAATATGCTGAATTATAGAACTCCTGAGGAATTACCTTCCCCACGTCTGTGAGCTTTGCTAAAGAAAGATCGTAATTTCCTATTGAAATAAACAAAACCTTTATGATTGTTCCTAAGGAAAGATGACTTACTTTTCAGTCTTCTTATTCTGAAATATAATCCAGTACTCTGAACAACTATCTGCAGTAATTCAAAATCCTAATTCCGAAAATGTTTACTTATTTATTATCCACTGAACACATTAATAATTCTTTAAAAATGGAGTAAACTGACAAAAGACAAAACTTATACTACTGCATCTTTTACCTTGGAAGTATCCTTTAACAAGAGAGGAAAAAATGGTACCAAGCCAACAACCACTAGTGCTCTGCATCCACTTTCCTTTTCAGTGTAGAACTGTAGATTATGAAAAAAATATTTTAAAAAATGCATTTATATTATCATATCTTCTGGTTGAGTGGATCAATTTCAGCTTCAAGAACACTGTCAATTTTTTTTCATAATTAAAATGCCATTTCTAAACTAAGAAAACAGAAGATCTGAATATGAAAATAATATACTGAAATTATGTATACAAATCATTGGACTCTAGCAAGAAGCTGGGGCCTGGACTTACACGGGTCCTGCTTGCAACCCTGCAGAGAGGGTGAGGGAGGGTAAAGAGGGCAATGGCAGCCACGGCAGCTCTCACTGGCTGGGTGAGGAAGATGATGTATACACACACACGCGCACACACACATTATATCTGTCATATTCAGACAGAAGCTTCATGAAGACATAATGCAAAATGTGATTTTTCAAATGGTTTGCCTCAATAAATATTAGTTTCATTGTCTTTACTGTTTCCCCACCTTCCTCCTTAATGTATTCCATCCTGCATTACAGCATGGGTGGAACCAGGGAACAATCCGGCATTAAGCCAAGATATCCATGTTCATGCATCATGGAAACCATAGTTCAGCCTAACGATGGTTAACAATCAACTCCAAACTATGGTTGCAGTTTCTGATTTGACAAATCCTAGCTAACCAGTCAGTGGAATGACCAACATTGGAATGATGACTCTAGCTACCACAGAGTGAGTTACTTATAATCATGATATTATTTTGATTTGTTTTAGAAGGTGTAAGTGCAAAACACCAGGAGAATGTTCAATAATTTATAAAATTGTTTAATTGCAATTACAATAAAGGCTTAAAAAAATATGGTCCCTAAAAACTTGGCCTTAAACCATCACGCTCCACTGCTCTTCAATCCCCAGTGGTTCCAGTGTTTGTCAGTGGCATGTGTGGGTGCCCTGTGCAGTCCTCTCACTGAAATGAATGGACACTGCACAACAGCAGTGTTCTAGCAGGTTGCTAATCAATGGGATCTACTAATGAGCTTGGGGACTGCAGCCTTACCACATCCACTAGCACCATGACAGCTGCTTTTTAATTAGAGACTGTTACTTCACACAATTATAGGTCAAAGATAAAAGATTCCCTCTCCTGAGCATTTGAAAAGAACAGCTCTAAGATAAACAAGCTTCAAAAACAGGGAAATGCCTTATGTTGGGGTAAAATATATCATACAAATAAATTGCTCTTAGGGAACCTGAATTCCTTTTGCTGCGGTGGCTCAAGTTGTTAAGACGCTGAACTGCAGGCTGTGGAAGGTCAGTAGTTCAGCAGTTCAAGACCTGGGTGCCGCAAGACAGGGTGAACTCCTGTCTCTAGTTCTAGCTCCTGCCAACCTAGCACTTCGAAAGCAAGAAATTGCAAGTAGATAAATAGGTACCACTTCGGTGGCAAGGTAACAGCGTTCCGTGCGCCTTGGTGTTTAGTCATGCCGGCCACATGACCACGGAAACGTCTTCGGACAGCGCTGGTTCTTTGGCTTTGAAACGGAGATGAGCACCGCAACCCTAGAGCCGGATTCGACTGGCTTTCGAGCAAGGGAACCTTTACCTTTACCTTTTTACTCTATCATCTCACACATCTGCCAAAAGCAGAGGATTACAATTTTGTCTCCTGATGGGCCAGAACAATAGTGCAACTTGCATTGTTCAGTTTTTTGCATTGTTCAGCATATAAAAAGTTGGGGGGTGTTTCAATATATTTTGTTGTTGTTCAGTCGCTCAGTTGAGTCCGACTCTTCACGACCCCATGGACAAGATCTCGCCAGGCCCTTCTGTTTTCCGCCATCCTCTGAAGTTTGCTCAATTTCATGTTCGTTTTAGACAGTACAAATTAAATGTTGGCTCTTTTGATGCTTGGAAGATAAATTCTTCAAGCATTTGAGAACTTCAACAGGTTTTTAGTAAAACCTTACACTAAATTTGGTAAATGTTTAAGCCACCCTTGCCACAATCTGACATTGTTTCTGAGCTTAGATCCTGACAAGTTTGGTGTTAATGTGTTCGGAATAGCTTCCTCAATTATATCTCCTACAATACCTCTGCTGTTCATTTCTATTCTGTTCTAATTTCTAGCCTTTCCATTTTCTCATTGTTCTTCCTCAGATCTTGTTCTGCTGCCTTGCTTGGCTCTATCCAAGCTTGTTACTTTACAATATAGTTTCTTGCTGCACCCTGTGGACATAGTCAACTGGATACCCGATCTAGCATAGCTCTAGGACTCATGTACACATAGTACTTCAGCTGACATTCTTATCTGCCAATTTCCTGCCTTGGCCACATCCAAAGCTTACACTAGAGGAGCAGCAGAAACCTCAGAACAGGTTGAGTGGTGTCTGTGAACTGCTCTTGTAAACAATGCATAAATATATGTGCTATTTTTACTTGTAATCTTCATATTCATGGCTTAGTGTTTCAATGACCAAACCTGAGAATGAAACTGAGAATCAGCACATCCACTTACAGGGACAATTTGCTAAAGAGAGTTTTGTTACAGCTTCACATATTCAAACAAAGTGACAGCCTGACATATTGCGACACTGTTTTGACAGTAATAAGGCAGATAAGGGTTTGTAATGTGATCTCTGGAGAATTGATTGTTCCATCTTCTGGAGCTGTCTTCATACATTAATTCCTCTGAATCATGTAAAATAACATTGTTTCTATTAGATGTCATCTGCATTGTCTGGCTTTCTTCTCATTGCCTGAGCATCTCTGTAGCACCAGCTTATTTTATTTATTTTTCCCTTTCTTGTTAACAATGTATGCCAAGAAAAACATATGGTGCAGGATGAATTATCTTCTCAGTCAACTTATATAATATTTAAAGGGAAAGGTTAGATGTATTTTCAGAGCCCATACATGAATCTGAAACAACACTTCTGTCTAAGAAAAACAAAAAACTTAGCAGTCACGCCACTAAAATAACGTGATTGATTTTAGTGGAGGAGTGAATTCTGGAATTGGGATTACTTTATCTCTTATCGTGCTTATTCAGAAGTTTGTCTGAGTTCAAAAGTTCATAGCTATGTACTGTGATCTGGTACTTCTGAAGCATGCCAGAATCAAAATCATGCTTTTAATCAGCACACAACTGCTACATAAAATATGGTCACAAATGATAGCAGATCACCTTCAAGATCAGATTAAAAAGTATGTATAGAGTAGCCAGGACGGGAGTATTCAGAGTGAGATCAGTTTCATACATATGGATCTCCTAACAGATTTTAGTGTTTAAAAATATTTTATGCCACCTTTATGTTTGAACTCTGTTAACATCCAAGGTGACTAACAGATAGTTAATATAATTAGTACAATTCAATAAAAAAATAGAGTCATAAAGGAAACCAACCAGTAATCACATGATTACCAAATGTAGTCAAACCATCAAACAGCAGCCAAGTAAACACATACACAGAGACGAAATCTATTCCCCTTCTTGGAGTACTTACTAAAAAGGGAAGTCTTAATTTTGAAAAGAAAGGAGGGAAGAATACAATAAGGATAATTAGCTCCCCAGGATGAGCACTCGTATTGCTGCTTTCTAGACCAACTGAAATTTCTGAACACTTTGGAAAAAGGCAGCCCCATGCAAAGTACATTCCATTAATCCAGTAGAGAAGACGTTATCAAGGAGTGAATGATGGCTACTAGGTCCTTATTTCCCAGGAAAAAAGGAATAGTCGTCATTCTCCCCAGATCTAGTAAAAGATATTTCTAGCCAAACAATTGGAGGCATGGGGCCATATCTATATGAACTCATATTGTCTGAAAGGGGGGAAACAAACTATATACTTACCAATATCCTCTAAATAGGGTTGCCAACTTTCAGGTAGATCCTGAAGAGCTTTCAGAATTATAATCGATCTCCAGATGACAAAGATCAGTTCCTTTTGAGAAAATGGCTGCTTTGGAGGGTGGACTCTATGGCCTTACACCCCACTGAGATCTCTCCCCTCCCCAAACCCTGCACTCCCCAGGATCCATCCCTAGGTCTCCAGGAATGTTCAGACATGGAGTCGGCAACCTTACCTCTAAATCAGCCACTATCATGACCTTCATCTTGTCTATATTGTTTCAGTTTATTAGATCACAGTCAGTCAATTATGGACATCCATAACCCCCTCTAAATCAGATATGAGTCACATAAAGGTGGATGTCATTCACATACAGATACTGTATACCAATTTTTGTTTAAGTACCATTAGGTAGGTTTTAAGTGTCATAGGAAATGCAAAGAACTATATAGCATTCCATAAGACAGAGGCCATGGGTGCTGCAGAAGTTTCCCACCATCACCTTCTGGAACATACCTGGCAGGAATGAGTGAAACCATCACAGAATGCCTCCAACTTGTAAGGAGCTCACTCATTCCCCCAATCTTAGGGGACTAGAAGGGGACTCTCTCTTTCATAACAAAAATGCTAGCCTCTGTTTCTCCCTATGGAGCCCCACTAGGCCTCCGAACTGGGAATGAAGGAGCTTGCTGAAATATTGTTCCTTCTCTCTCATGCAGGTACATCTTCCGCTGTACTGCCACTTCCTCCCAAGCCTGTATTCCCAGCTGCCTTTTAAACTGCCCTGTTGATTCACGCCTGCCCCATAGGTAGTCCCCAACCTCATGAAGGCAAACAAGGCCTCCTATAAGGTCAGGCAAGTCCACAGCCCAATTAGGAGGATCACCGGCCTCAGGGTGGCTGGGCGGCCAGGCGCCCTTCCTGTGGCCTTGTGCCGCTGTTCTTTCCTGCTCCCCACAAGGCTTGACTTGGGCAGCCATGCGGGGAGATCTTTTCTTTCTTTCCTTCCCTTCTGTCTTTCACTTCTCTGTCCCCATCTATTTGCTTACTTTTCATCTCTCCCCTCCCTCCCTTTCCATCTCTCCCCTCCCCCTCCTTCTTTCTCTCTTTCTTTCCTGTCTCCCCATCTATTTGCTTACTTTTCATCTCTCCCCTCCCTCCCTTTCCATCTCTCCCCTCCCCCTCCTTCTTTCTCTCTTTCTTTCCTGTCTCCCCATCTATTTGCTTACTTTTCATCTCTCCCCTCCCTCCCTTTCCATCTCTCCCCTCCCCCTCCTTCTTTCTCTCTTTCTTTCCTGTCTCCCCATCTATTTGCTTACTTTTCATCTCTCCCCTCCCTCCCTTTCCATCTCTCCCCTCCCCCTCCTTCTTTCTCTCTTTCTTCCTCTCTCTCTCTTTCCTCCCCATCTATTTACATTTTTTCCATCTCCTTCCTTCCTGAGCCAGTTTGATGTACTGGTTAAGTGTGAAGACTCTAATCTAGGAGAACCGGATTTGATTTCCCACTCCTCCACTTGTAGCTGCTGGATGACCTTGGGCAAGCCATAGTTCTGACAAGATTTGTCCTTGAAAGGGCAGTTCTTGAAAGAGCTCTCTCAGCCTCATAGGGTGTTTTTTGTGGGGAGGGGAAGGGAAAGGAGTTTGTAAGCTGCTCTGAGACTCCGAGCGAAGGGCAGGGTATAAATCCAATCTCCTCCTCCTCCTCCTCCTCCTCTTCCTTCCTTCCTCCCTTCCCCTCTCCCCATCTATTTGCTTTCTTTCCACCTCTCCCCTCCCTCCCTCCCTTGTTAAAAACATCCCTAGTTAGGGTTGCCAGGTTCCCACTGTGACTGTCTACCTCTGGGGGATGGGTGGTGGTGGCCTGATACAGGTTGGGAAACTCCTGGAGATTTGGGGATGAAGCCTGGGGAGGACCGGGACCTCAGTGGGGTACAATGCCTTAGAGTTCACCTTCCAGAACATCCATTTTCTTCAGGTAAACTAATCTTTGTCATCTGAAAATGAGCTGTAATTCAGGGGATCCTCAGGTCCCACCTGGAGGCTGACACCCCTAGCTCCAGTGCTGAAACTGGAAGCTCTGGTTCTGCTGTGTGAGTTGGTGGATGCAGACCACTTGGCATTGGCTTGCATCTGCTGAATTACCCTGCTTCATGTAGGATGCACAACAGCCAGGTGGAGGAGGGGAGGAGTGTCATTCTACCAAAAATGAGAGTGTTTGGGTCTTCCTGTGAGATTGAGGACAGGAACTGGCACTGAAGTGAGATTGGAAAAGAGTATGTGGCTTTCTGAAAACCCTTGGAGAGGGAATACGTGTGTTGTTGGAAGGGGCAGAACAATATGGATCCCCTTTTCCATTTCTAACAGATGGGGGAGGGGAAGAAACCTAACAGTACAGCTTGCATTCCTTATTAGTGAAAGGGAGCAAGAGTCCAGCAGCACCTTAAAGACTAACAAAGTTTCTGTCAGGGTAGGAGCTTTCATGAGTCACTGCTCACTTCTTCAGATACATACAGCTAGAATGGGAGTCCATCTGTCCTTATATCTTGGAGAGTGAAGTTATTTCAGATGCCAAATGACAATAGCAGGCATTGTTAATGAGAGGAACAACCTAGGTCTCAATTCAGTCCAGGAGTTTGCATTGTCTTGAGCTTCATTATCAGTTTCAATTCTCTTTCTAATCTCCCTTTGAAATTCCTTTGTAAGAGAAATGCTGCTGTTAGGTCAGCAACTGAATGTCTTGGAAGGTTAAAATGTTCCCCCACTGGTTTTTGAATGTTGTGATTTGTAATAGCAGTAGAAAAAGTAAGAGCCCAGTAGCACCTTTAAAGACTAACAAAATTGTGGTAGGGTATGTGACAATGACCTGTGATGTCACTGGCTCCTCCCTATGATGTCATTAGGTCCCAGTTCTTTTAATGATTTAGCAATGCCTCTGCCCCAGCCCCAGCCCCCCCTCCGTCATTGGAAAGTCTACGCCCTTGAGTCAAGTCACAGTATTTAAATGCCTCCCCCACCCACAGCTGATGAGAGACACTTTTCTGCTGGTATGCCAGCTAGCCAGAAGTTTTTTTTTTTAATGTTTTATTGTTTTAATAAAGCATAAATATTTCAAACAACACTTACTTCCAAGATCTACATGTCCATACATCAGAATTAATAAACAATCAGTTTAACAACAGCTAGCCAGAAGTTTTGACTGGGCTCTTTGCACTGACAATGAAGATGAGGTCATCCAGTGGACCAGTGTGTGCAGGGCTGGTGCCAGATACTACTCACACTTCAGCCATGCAATCCAGAAGTATGCCACAGTTGATGGTACTGAAAATTAAACAGGATGACCAGGCCACCTGAGTCACAAAACCAAGCAAAAACCCAACAAATAATGATCCAGATGTCCTCTGGGAATGTTAGGATTTGGTGTCATGCACTATAATGTGTAGTCCAAAATAGTATATCGGAGTCTGGCTTCTTAGAACCTAGATTCTAAAAAGTGACTATTCTTTCACCCATTCAAAGAAACACTTATTTCTATTTGCTAATAAGAAATACAATCCTTTTACTAAAACATAATAGCCTTAATGATTTTTCAGAAGCAGAATACATAAATGTTTTGCATGCACTTGCACATTTTGAAAGACTGCAGAGAAAAATCACCTCATTTTCTTCAATTTGATTTGAAGGAGTTATCATAGATCAAGGCATTAATATTTATTTTATAATTTAAACAGTATATACAGTTCATGCTGTCTGTGAAAGAGAGTACTGTAATCTCACTTTTAATGAAAATAGTGAAATACCTGAGAGGCCAGTTTATTTGACTGAATAATGGTATGGTATATGATTTGCTTTGTTTGATTAGTATATGTTCCAATGCATGCAGAATCACTAAAATGCTATTCACTAACATAGAGTATCCAACTGTTACATAATACTAACATGTTTGTATCATCATGTGTACATGTGTGTAAAGTGCTGTCAAGTTACAGCTGAATTATGGAGACCCTGTAGGATTTTCCAGGCAAGAGACATTCAGAGGTGGTTTGCCATTGTCTGGCTCTGCGTAGGAACCCTGGACTTTGCAGAACTATTACCATTTTCTAGAATATATATATTAGGAGTTGTTGATCAAGCTAATCAACTTTTCTTAGCCATGCTGTTATTAAAGGCAGCTAGTGGGTGATGGGTACTGGTGCAATATCGTTCTCAATAGAACAGTACTTTGTGGAATTTAATTCCAAATTATATATGCATGAATCAAGACAACACATACCTTTGGAATATAAATGATCAGAGTCAGTTGTCTGTGGTGCAGCCCAGCCTGGGAAATCTGAGGAACTAAGATTTAATTATGCTTCTGCCACTGATCTGTCCTGTTGCTTTCCTGTTACAAGTCTCTTGGTGATATAAGGCAATGAAAATGCCTCTGTTCAAACTCATTCTTGTAAATAAATCCACACTGTTGCTGACACTACAATCCTAATCCTAACCCTTCCCTGGAACTTGATAGGATTTACTTCCAACTAAACATGCTATGAATTGGGCTGCATGACAGAAACATTTTTACTAGCCTCCCTGACCTTAGCTATCTGTAAAAGGGGGGGAAAACTGTTATTTTTGGACATGTGCAATCTTCCACTCAGGCTCAACTGCTGCGGGTGCTAGTAGCCAGCATAAGGAGGCTTGCCTGGACTTCTCTGGCAGGCCATCTAGATGGAAAGTGGGGAGGCATGTCTGGGCTTGTCTGGGCAGGCCACCTAGTTGGAGCTTGAAGCCCCAGAACAAAGGCAGGCAGGATCCTGGAACCTGCCTGCGGATTAGCCCCTGAGGGCAGCCAGCATGGAGGCCATTTGAACTCACCAATTGCATGGGGGTTGGGAGTGGCTTAGGTGTATATAGTTAGGGAAGTTGCCCTATGTAAAGCATTCCTCTTGAGATGCAATAAAATGCTGCTTATTGAAATCACTCTGCCTTTTCCTCTCCCATATTAAACCCACTATTTAACAATTATATTATCCCATAGGCAAGATAAAAAAGAAGTAATCATTTTATCCACCTGGATTAGCTTTTCATAGGTAAGGGAAAAAGACAGAAGCACAGACAAAAGGCACTGTGCCAGAGAGACCCCTGCTTGATATGAAATAGCAAATTGATGGGTGATCTGTAATTTAATTAATTTAGTAGAGGGCTTTGTTGTTGTTCAGTCGCACAGTCGAGTCTGACTCTTCGCGACCCCATGGACCAGCTCCCGCCAGGCCTTCCGGTCTTCCGCTGTCCTCTGAAGTTGGCTCAACTTCATGTTCGTTGCATCGATGACACTGTCTAACCATCTCATCCTTTGCCGTCCCCGTCTTCTTTGACCTTCAATCTTTCCCAGCATCAGGGTCTTCTCCAGTGAGTGCTCCCTTCTCATTTGGTGGCCAAAGTATTTGAGCTTCAGTTTCATTATCTGGCCTTCCAGGGAACAGTCAGGGTTGATTTCTTTGAGGATTGACTGATTTGTTCTTCTTGCAGTCCAAGGGACTCTCAAGAGTCTTCTCCAGCACCATAGTTCAAAAGAATCTATTCTTCGGCGCTCGGCCTTCCTTATAGTCCAACTCTCGCAGCCATACATGACTACTGGGAATACCATTGCTTTGACCATGCGGACTTTTGTTGGCAGGGTGATGTCTCTACTTTTTATCATGCTGTTTAGGTTCGCCATCGCTTTCCTCCCAAGGAGCAGGCGTCTTTTAATTTCATGGCTGCAGTCACAGTCTGCGGTGATCTGGGATCCCAGGAACGTGAAGTCTGTCACTACTTCCACGACTTCCCCTTCTATTTGCCAAGGAGTGATGGGGCCGGATGCCATGATCTTAGTTTTTTTGATGTTGAGCTTCAAGCCCACTTTTGCGCTCTCCTCTTTTACTCTGAGCAAGAGGCTCTTTAGGTCCTCTTCACTTTCTGCCATTAGAGTGGTATCGTCTGCATATCTGAGGTTGTTGATCTTTTCCCCAGCAATCTTAATTCCCGCTTGTGATTCATCCAGGCCAGCATTTCGCATGATGTACTCTGCATATATATTAAATAAGCAAGGTGACAGTATACATCCTTGTCGTACTCCTTTTCCTATGCTGAACCAATCAGTTGTTCCGTATCCGGTTCTAACTGTCGCTTCTTGGCCCTTATACAGGTTTCTCAAGAGACATGTGAGGTGGTCTGGTACTCCCATCTCTTTAAGGACCTGCCATAGTTTGTTGTGATCCACACAGTCAAAAGCTTTAGCATAGTCAATGAAGCAGAAGTAGATATTTTTCTGGTACTCTCTTGCTTTTTCCATAATCCAGCGAATGTTGGCAATTTGATCTCTAGTTCCTCTACCTCTTCGGAACCCAGCTTGTACTTCTGGTAGTTCTCTATCCACGTACTGTTGAAGCCTAGCTTGTAGGATCTTGAGCATGACCTTGCTAGCGTGTGATATGAGTGCAATTGTGCGATAGTTTGAACATTCCTTGGCATTGCCCTTCTTTGGGATTGGAATGTATACTGACCTTTTCCAATCCTGTGGCCACTGTTGCGTTTTCCAAATTTGCTGGCAAATTGCGTGCAGCACTTTAACAGCATCATCTTCTAAGACTTTTAATAGCTCAGCTGGAATACCATCACCTTCACTAGCTTTGTTGTTAGTAATGCTTTCTAAGGCCCATTTAACTTCACATTCCAGGATGTCTGGCTCGAGGTAGAGGTAGAAGGTAGAGGGCTGCCTTTCCCCATATATGGTCCTCACACCACAAAAACTGGTAGATAGGGCTGCCTTTCCCCATATATGGTCCTCAAGGCACTTTACAAAATCATCAAAATACAAGTTAGCCACCCCCACAAAAACTGGTAGACAGATATTTTGCTGTCCTCTTTCCAGCTCAAGGTTTTATTGTTGCTGCTTTTTTAACTGCTAGATTCAAGTCCAAGAGCACCTTAGAGACCGAGAGTTTTGTTGGGTCTGGCAAAGGGAGTTTTGACTTTTAAAAGCTTATACCCCCAAAATCTTGTTGGTCCAAGTACTAGTGGACTTGAATCTAGCTGTTCTACTGCACAGCAACACGGCTACCCTCTGAAACTCCTTTTCTAACTGTTGTTCTTCCTTCAAAATGGGAGTAAAAATCCCGTCCTCTGAAAATCTGTTCCCAAGTTCATCTCAGCAGCCAGATATCATCACATGAGCACAGGTTTATTTATTTACTTATTTAAAACAGTTATTAGCTACCTTTCTACCTTGTGGCACTCAAGGAGTCTTACCATAAAAATATAACAATTATTTAAAAAAACAAACAAACCAAACAGGATTACTCCCAAGAAGGAATCATCACTTTGGCAGTCAAACCAAGATCAGGGTAAATCAATAAAATATAACTGCTAACAAACACAGCATTGCTTGACAGAACAGATAAATTCTTTGGTGCATGAAGCCACAGCTAAGAAAAATCTGAGATCTTGTGAATGCATGCCAGAGGGCAGCTGGGACAACTCATGTTCATAAAACAGTATTGTGTGAACCAGCTGCGAATGATGAACATATACAAACATCACTTAGGCTTTTCAAAATGGATGCATTCAGCACTCTTTGTTAGAGTAATTCAGTGCTCTGTATTATCAGTACATAGTTTAAAAAGACAGAAAAGCATGGGCACATTATTTCTGGATCACCTCCTTCTTTTGATTGAATACATACTAAAAATACCATCTTTGCATAAATTGGTGTTTAAATATGTCATAATTAGGATAGGTTTATCATTTCAATACGCTTTGAGTATTATGAATGCCCTTTTGATCTGGCCCTCCTTTCTTACTCCCCCAACAAAGCAATTCTTTAAAGCAGTGATTATAAGTCTTTCAAGAGGAAGCTGATGCTGGTAAACAGATGTTCTTTCTAGTAAAGATACCATAATCTTCATTATATTGTTCTGCAAGATATTTCTCTCACCGTCTTTCACAAAAGCAGTTAACATACATATGACAGACACAGTACAACTTGCCCTTTCAACCGGCTTGCTGGTTACACTAAGAACATACACTAATTGTGTTCTTTGTGCTCTAGGATTGCTACTGCAGGGGTCCCCAACATGGTGCTCATGGGCACTATGGCACTTGCTAACACATTTTCTGGTGCCCACCAAATTTTTTTAGAAAATGGCCAGTGCCAGGTGGGGTTTTTACCCAGAAGGACCATTGGAGATTTGATTGGTGGTGTAGTTTTTTTTTAAGTTGCTTCAGCTACAGCTGTTACCACAGCTCAAGGATCTCCACTGTGTTACTGGATTAGTATGCAAGGGGATGTCAGTCCTTTAGTCCAAACTACCATAAACAATGTTCAGGCACAAAGTCAAGAAACAAATGCTTCGGCCAAGCCGGAATCCAGGTTCAAAACTGCTTGTAATATGGAGCTAGATGCTCTAGGGCATCACACTATTTTGATTGCAAAAACAGTTCAAAAAATCTCCCAACTCAAAATAATTATAGACTTACTACAAAAGATATTTGATGCCCCTGCACTAACTCAACAGCCAGCTAAAGACTGTCCCACAGGGACCCACAAGGGACATGATCTTATCACTAATATTGGAGCTAATTGGTATGAGTTTTCAAATATGAAACAACCAGATGCGTCAAATGATCTTGGGGCCAAGAAGAAAATCCCTCAAAAACTAGTTCTCAATCAAAAAGGCATTGTTGTGAATATCTTAACTTTTCGAGGAAATCATATCGATTGGTCCACCAAGTGGAAGGCAACAAATCATTTAGCTGCCCTCCTGAATTTTGCACCATCAACAATTGATATCTCCAAATTAGAAAGACTTCCCGGACCTCTGTATTGCGAGCGCTTTTTAATACAGTTTTTCTTAAAAAGAATACCATCAAGTATGCTCTCACAGGCCGCTGATTTTCACAAATGTGGAGTTAGACTACAAAGACATTTCAGAAATATTGTAGTTCAGAAATTGGATTTTTCAGCCCCAAAGATCAGATCTCAATAATCTAAAACAGCTACCGAAAATTCATTCATGGGAAAAGGCATCCTGTTAAACAGAGTTTCTGCCTTAGATGCTGAAAGGTTACTTAGAATTATACTCAACCTCACTCCCTGATATTTTGTAGCTGGCTCCACCTTTTGCAGCAGCCATTTTGCAGTTGCACCCACAACCCAATGTCAGAATTCCAAAGGTGCGGGCAGTCTTGGAAACACTGGGAACCCTCTGCATTACAATGTCTCCTATGAACTTTTTATATTTCTCCTTTTTTCCTTAGCTGGAAATAAATTGTTGTTTTAGATTTTAGTTTTGCAAACATTTTCCAAAAATATATATTTCATGGTTATCATAAAAGTTTAAAATATACAAAGTTCAATCTCATCTTTAACATTATCATTCTGTTCTGGATCTCTGAAGTTCTCACTATGAAAGATGCCCAAGCTTAATAAAAATGTTATACAACCCACTCATAAATTTATTTTTTTCAAACTTTTCACATCGATATCTTCTATTCATCATCCGCAGAGTCAATAAATGTGTTTTTCATATGTCTGCTGAAAAACTGAGGAACCAACCTCCCATTTTTAACTAGTTTTTGAGTGACATGTCAAAAGGAAGAGGCATCAGCTCAGCACTCTTATTGTCATTCAGTTACTAAAAAATAAAGGTCAGATACGTTCAGTTAAAGACAGCAGGAAAAGAGGAAGGACCAACATGAGATGGACTGACTCAATAAAGGAAGCCATGGCCCTTAGTTTACAAGACCTGAGGACATTGATTCACAAGGTTGCTATGAGCCAGAGGTGACTTGACAACACACACACTCAGATATATAATTGTCTCTTCCACATAGTGAGCACTTTGGACAGCATAATAATGGTAATCTTTTGTAACGCTTTCACTTAATTTTGAATATGGCACTGATACCATATCAATTTCATTTACAAACAGAGAAAGCCCTGTTTCATGCAAACAATAAACAGCATAGAGGCAGAATGCACATGGTGGACAAACAGCATGAATACCCATTTGGAAATATCATAAATTCTTCTGATCCAAATTTTTGAGATTAAAGAGTGGCCAGATCCCCTCTGATATGACATACTAACACATCACTGCTTTCATTTTCCCAGGCAGCGAGAGGAGCATTTATTTCTTTATTTACTGTTTATATTTATATCCTGCCTTTCCAGACATCTGGCTCAAGGTGGCTAACAACATTAAAATGGCATAAACAACCAAATTAAAACAATTAATAAATACCATACCAGTTAAAACAACACCAGTTGCAATTAACCCAACAGAAATGGCGGTAATCCAAATCCCATCCAACGATAGGGGTAGCGTCCAGCGGAATCTCAGGCCCGAGGGTATTCTAAAATTTCAGACCAGATGATATTCCAGGGCACACTCATCAGTGGCAGCCCTTAATCGAAAGCCTGGTGGCTCTGTTTTACAGACCCTGTGGAACTGTAAAAGGTCCCGCAGGGCCCTGATGTTCTCCGGGAGCTCATTAACCAGGTTGGGGCCGCCACTGAAAAAACCCTGGTTCTGGTGACATTCAGCCTGACTTCTTTCGGACCATAAAGAGATGAACGACTCAGCAAGTTAGATTTCAGTAAGGCAGACATATAAACTCAGAGGTATGATGAGAATCATTCCATGAGCAAGACAGCTGGAAGGGAAAGGAACAAGTGAAGGGTTTTTGTTGTTGTTCATTTGCACAGTTGAGTCCGACTCCTTGCGATCCCATGGACCACATCATGCCAGGCCCTCCTGTCTTTCGCTGTCCTCCAGAGTTTGCTTAATTTCATGTTAGTTGCATCGATAACGCTGTCTAACCATCTCATCCTTTGCCATCCCCTTCGTCTTTTATCTTCAATCATTCCCAGCAACAGGGTCTTCTCCAGTGAATGTTCCCTTGGTGGCCAAAGTATTTGAGCTTCAGCTCCAGTATCTGGCCTTCCAGGGAACAGTCAGGGTTGATTTCTTTTAGGATGGACTGATTTGATCTCCTTGCAGTCCAAGGGATTCTCAAGAGTCTTCTCCAGCACCATAATTTGAAAGCATTTATTCTTCGGTGCTCAGCCTTCCTTATGGTCCAACTCTTGCATTACTATTGGGAATACCATTTAGGCTTACCAAGGTCTGGCAGGGGGTTCGTATTTCTTGCCAGGAGCTTTGCCGCGGGGACGGCTCCACGCGCTGCACCCGCCGTTGTCATTTATTCTTCGGTGCTCAGCCTTCCTTATGGTCCAACTCTTGCATTACTCTTCCAACTCTTGCATTACTATTGGGAATTCCATTTAGGCTTACCAAGGTCTGGCAGGGGATTCGTATTTCTT
>NW_015165865.1:179238-188141 GCF_001447785.1 Gekko japonicus | reverse complement strand
GGGGCAGAATCCTGCACAGTAAGTCCTTACCTTTAAAGTTTAAATGTAATGGGGTGGTTGAGCATGCGCAAAGATCGCCATTCTGTGAATGGCTGCCAATGCGCATGCTCAAACTGTGTTTTTTAAAAAAACCACCGACGCCCACAGCGTGTGACCAGGCATACAACGATGGGATCCGCAAAATGGAGGTAAGGGTGATCGCGGTTCTGCCGGCATAAACTGCACCGGTTCCAACCGGTGCAGTTTATGCCGGCAGAAAGGCCCCGTCTGAATGCACCCTATATGTGCCTCACAGAAATGGGTTCCAGCCAGAATAGCTATCCCATCTTCTTAACACACAAGATGCACTGCCTTGCAATTATGAGGACAGAATTTCCACCTTCTGCCAATCCTTATACCATCTCATTGCCTATAGGAGGGATTTCTCATTCTATATAAACACATATGTATATGTGAGATTTTGTTATCTAGGGATGAATTACTGCATATATGTTAGGGTCAAAGGGTGTATTTGCGCAAATGATAAGGTTGGGCAGAAAAGGTTACAGAGGCAAACAAAAAGCCCTGAGCTGTTTTTGCATCTTCTGGAAATAGCAAGCCTGTCTGTAGTGTAGAGAAGGCAGTGGCATTGCTTCAACATGCTGGGAGACAGGCAAACCTGCAGACATCTTTATGATATTTAAAAAACACTGCAGCCATAGGGGAATCCATTCTGTACACTGCACTCTGCTATTTTAAGCTTATTTTCACAGCCATGCTTCAAGACAGGAAGTAAGCTAGGCTAAAAGAAACAGAGGTCCCTGCCACACGGCAGGAAAAACGGCGGCAGAAGTGCGGCTAATCTGAGCCGCATCAAACTAGAGATGCCACGGCGGGATCCCACGGATCCCCTGAGCCGCGGCGCCATTGCTCCCTGGCACAATCAGATGCCGGGGAGAAAGCGATGGTGGGAGGGGGAGGCTGGCGAACTGCGCATGCTCACACATGCGCAGTTTGGCCAGGAGCCGGGGATGTACCAGCGAAAGGACGCACCGGCGATCCCACGGCTGCTGTTGCCGCAGCCTTTCCGGATGAACCACCCAGGTAGGTGGTTCTTTTTTGGTGCGGGGTTTTGGGCGGGAGGGACGGATCGGTGGCGGCCAGGCGACGCTACCCAGATGTTGCCGTGGGATCGCGCCCATTTGCCGCGCATCGGTTTCGTCCCTCTCCCAGCCCAAATCCTCGCGTGTGACTGGGGCCAGAGTACAGCAAAGAAAGGTGCATGATGCGTTATGGTTTAACTTCTATCACCTGTTAACAACAAAGACAAAAGAACTCCACTTGAAGATTCTGCAAAAGTAGGAGAAAGCTTGCTCAAATGTCCAGTCATGTCCCTCTGTGCCTGGCCTTCAGATGATAATTTTAATTGACCACAAAATGAGGACCATCTCTGGAGAGAGGAGTAGTCCCTGAAAATTTCATTCTAATTGAGAGCAACGCCTGTCAATGTATTTCCTATGGAAAGCAGTGGAAGCAGCTATCAGACTGACTTTCTAATAAGACAGACTTTAATTCCAATATTAAGCCATCCAATTCAAGTATTTAAAATGACCAAATATATGATATTTATTCGTCCTTTATTTATTTGTTTGTTTGTTTATTTATTTATTTATTCGAGGAGAGTTTTATGCCACCCCTCCAGAGTCCTGCTTACAAAGCTCTCTGCCTCCATGTAGAATCTAAATATACCTCTCAGCCTTTGATGGTAGAATGAAAAAATATTTTATGTAAGGGATTGAGTGGTGAATATTCTCTGTATAAAGCACTTTGTGGATATAATTTTAAAGCCACAGTGTTCATTGTGTGCAAAGTTTTGACTCTTCAGGAATGAAAGCCTTCAAAACATGTCAGCAATGTCTGCTAAGGGACCCAGAAGAAACCAGATAGAATTTGAGTGAGGGCACCAGTGATTGCATTTAGGACAGCTGTATTCTATATATTTCCTTCACTAACTGTACGTGCACAATGCCTCCATCTGCCTTTTCCCTTTTGCCACACCATTCTGTGCCAAATCATTTCTTTAAAACACCCCAAGTCTAAAAAAAGATTTTAACAGATAAATTTTTAAAAAGTCAACATATGCAACCATTGTTGTATGTTGCATATTCTTACTACAGTATTAAGATTTTACAGAATGTGTAGGTTTTGGTGCAGATATTTAATCTCAAATGCCCAGCAACAATTATATTTTCATTATAAATTAAAGATCCTACAAATACAGTTGGCTAAAGTACCAGTCTAGCTGACCTACAGATGTACATTTATCATCCTCTGCATTTTTCCTTTTTCCAATTTATTCATTTATATTATTTATAATCTGCCTTTCTCACTGATACTCAAGGTGAATTCTCGGCGAAAACTAGAACCATACCAGATTCTGGGAGTCTGGCTCTTTCTTATCTATGCTGTTTAAAGCAAACTTATCTTCCACTTTTAGTTACTTTTCTGAAATGAGTACTGTATAACAACCCACTATATAGCATTTCTATCAGCAAAATTTACAGTATTACCAGATTCAAATTATTTAACAGTTCTTTTATTTCAGTGGTACATACTGGATCTGGACAATAAGACTAGATTCTCTGCTTCACTGCTGCTGAGTAGTTAAGTATTCCCATTATGATTATTATATATATCCTGTTTGCTCAAGTGTGAATGACTATTCCAGGTGTGAAAGACTATTCCAGTTGTAGAACAGTAGTAAGCTAGTCTCAATGTGTAAGAGCAGTCAAGTCACAAACCTCTACTTTTACCTTCTGTTCCAAGATACAAGAGATAGGCTAATGTAGATTGTATTTCATTTCCTATCCCTCCCATCACATAATGAGAAAAGGTTGTAGCATTACGTTGGACTTTTGAGTGTTTGCCAGACACCTTGTTTTCCTACTGTAGTTAAAGAACAGACCACAGATGTCCAGCTGCTAAATTCATCATGCAATATGAAAACTTCATGATAAAAATTACTAAGCTTGGTTTGGTATTATTTTGAGAGTTCACTGGTTTATTATATGACTATTGTTCTACGATGTTTTGGGACAATATCTTGTTAAAATTATATTATAAATTCTCAAATAAATAATATAGATAGAAGAACCATTTTCTCTTGTACACTAGGGATGGGCATGAACTGCATTTTTATAGTTCAGTTCGTGGCTGAACCACAAACCAAAACATGGATCGATATGAACTGGCAGACTGGTTCACGAACTCAACCTGTTCTTATGGGTTTGTGAGCCATTTAAAATTTAACCCCCTGTTTTCTGCTCCCCAAGAAAATCAGTGGGAAGCAGAAAGCAGGGGTTTAAATGGCTCTGAGCCATTTAGTTCATGTGCCAGTTTGTGCCCATCCCATTTCCTGATATATTCCTATGCCCTCAATATTTTGCTGCATTGGGCACACTTTTGAGTAAAGTTAGAACAGAGTGGACCTCAAGAGACTGAATGCTAACTTAGTCTCACTTCATACTGAAGACTATCAGGTTTAACTTTTTAAAAAGAACCTCTGCTTTTCATAGGTGCAGAAACTCCTTGGAAGTGTGCAAGTGCCTGATTAAAGTTCAGTCTACAATTTATAACGTCCTTGTATTTGTTGAGGAACAGCATGAGGACTTTGCATCACTTTTTGCTACTCTCAGATCTACACCAGCTCTTATCTGTTTGTGACTATAGCATACAAGGACAAGCAGCTTTAGTCCCCCCCTCCCTGCTGTTTTCACATTTTCAAACTGCCCATGGAGCCACTATTGGCTCAACTGTAAAATTTAGAGGTAGCCACATAAATAGCATGATATTCATAATGGAGCCCATTGCATCTCCATGGGGTGATTTGAGAATACGAAAATAGGAGGGGGAGGCTACAGCTGCTCACCCCATATGCTGTGGTCATAAACAGAAAAGAGCCACTGTGGGAGGCACAATAGTCCTATTGCACAAGTGCTACACAGTCGTCATGTTGTTCCCCAGCAAACATGAGGACTTCACAATGCGTAGATGGAGCATGAGGAAGAAGGAAAAGGAAGGAAGAAACAATGGAAGTGTTAACCCTCATGAACTAACTGGTTTAGCTCAGTAAGGGTAGAGTTGGTGACTGGAGGGATGCAGCACATGACAAGTCTGTTTGCTGGGGAGCTGTATACAGTTCTAGGCTCTTATCACCTTGTATAAGGTAACTGAAAATTATATATATATATGAAATGTTAATTGGAAAGGGGAGAGGTAAATTTAGCCTGACTGGTATCATTACTGAAATCATATTGTTATTGTAGGGCTGTATTTTTTAAGCCGAAGACTGAAGACTGGTTCCTCTGATGCCCAGTGTGACGAAATGGCTGCCAGGCCATAAAATGGATGCCAGCCTGATAGTTCCTTATGTGGGCGGGTACTCCATTAGGGTTCACAAGTCGGATCAGCGCTGGAGTGGGGGACTCCAGTGCTGCTCCGGGAGTGCGCACGCACCGAAACCCCGTCACCTGGAAGTGACACGACCACACTGGGCACGCTGGGGGCGGGGCCACAACCATCCGAGGGGAAACCATAGAGTTTTCCCTCGGATGACCGTAGCCCCGCCCCCAGCGTGCTCGGTGTGGTTGCATCACTTCTGGGTGACGTGCACATCGGGTGAGGCAAGGAGAAAGAGGTTTTTTGGCTCCTGAGGGGAAAAGAGGGTCTCAGCCCAGTCTTCAGCGTGGACGGCAGGTTCAAGTGAGAGTACAGGTGGGACTCCTGTTACCAGAGACTCCATGGGCAATCCAGGCCACTATAGATCGTGGTGGAGAGCCAGGAGGGTAGCAGTACTGGTGGCCAGTCCTGAGGAGGAGGGCTGGACTTTCTCTCCACAACAGGAGGGGGGAAAGCAAATCCTGCCCTGAGGCCACAACCCACTACTGGGGTAGAGAGGGTGTGTGGGTGGGGACAGAGGAATTGCATTTTTATTTTGTTTATTTTCTGTGCCCTGGTTGTGTTGAAGTGCCTGTATATAGTTAAATAAATCTTCCTTTTTGAGTTTAAAAAGTCTGGTGTGCCTTAACCACATAGTCCTCCCCGCTCTGCACATTACCAGAGGCAAAGGGAGGCCAAGGAACACAAATGGGCCCAAATCAGAGGGGTTGCCCACTCTCCAGGGGGCACCCAAAGATTGAGGTACCCGCTTCCCAAGGGTGGGGAAATCTGCCAGAGGGGTCTCACTGTCCCTCTAGGAAAGCGGTGTCAATTCAGTGACTGGTGGCAGCATTTAACGGAGAGAAATAGCCCCACCAGGCAGGGCGGGAAGGCCAAAAAAGGGGCTTGCGAGCCACAGGACGGCGCCTCAGTCGCCCAGGGCTGAGGGCGGGTCCCCATTTTGCCACACCCAGCTTGCTCTTTGTTCCAAGAGGACAGCATTGAAAGACTTTGGCACTTGGATAAGGTTACTAACCTCCAGATGGGGCCTTGAGATCTTCTGCTATTTCAACTGACCTCCAGAAATATAAATCAGTTCCCCTGAAGAAAATGGCTGCTTTGGAGGGGGGACTCTATGGTATTATATTCTGCTGATGTCCCTCCCCTCCCCAAATCCCACCCTCCCCAGTATCCACCCCCCAGATCTCCCAATTTTTCCCAACTCAGAGCTGGTAACCCAACACTTGGTTTAAAAAAAGCTGAACTTTACTCATCACAAAGTTGTATCAAGCAATAACATTGCTTAACTGAATACCAAGACATTATTCTCTGCAAATTTCTGTTCTCTGCTACACAAATATTGTTGTATTGTTTTATATATTGGAGGGTTTTGACTTAAAGACATTTATTAATTTAAATTGTTTTGAAAGTTCTGTTGTAAATTTAGCTTCATAGAACTCACATGTGCAGAGGTTATAGAAGCAATAAGCAACAATAGCTTCCAGAGACCTGTGTGTCGCATAGTAGAGAATGCAATGTCACAAGGACAGTTCCCTCTAAGCTGTGCTAGGAGGTGCTGGTGCACAACATTTCAGAGGGCTGCTCAGAGCATTTTAGCTTCAACTCACAACTTTTTTTCCTTTCCATAGGAAACAATGAAGGATGGGGGCACCTCCTTCTGGGGCCCATAGAACTGGACCCCCTGGGCCAATCTTTTTGAAATTTAGGGGGGGGGGTTGAGGAGAGGCACCAGCAGCTATGCTGTAAATATGGTGCCTCTGCCTCAAAAAACAGCCCCCCTGCCAGAGCCCCAGATACCCCAAGATCAATTCTCCATTATAGCCTATGGGGCTCATTGACTATAATGGTCCCCATAGGCGATAATTGAGTCAGAACCATCAATATTTTTTTTGCACACCCTTTTTATGCTTTTCAGCACTATTTGTAAGCTGCCTTGAGTCACAGGGGAAAGTGGGATATAAATATTTGAATAAATAAGTAGTTTGGGCAGGTTGATAAGATTTAAGCAACTTCCTGTATTGTTAGGTTAAGCAGGGTTCTGACAGTGATTGTTCCACCTCTTTTATACTTGACATGTAATGATGGTTGTCATATTTCACTAAAAAAACCAAAAAAAACCTAGACTGCAAGAGTTTTTTCTCCCCTAAGTACTGGTATGTTTTCTAAGCGTCAGCGCAAGGCGATGGTCCAAGCCCAGGTCTACCAATATAATGGACTGGGGCGGGTAGACCTGTTCTCCAGAGGCCAGGTCTACCAATATAGTGGAAAGGGGTGTGCAGACCTGTTCTCCGAAGGCCATGTCTACCAACAGAGTGGAAAGGGGCAGGGACACGTGTTCTCCGGAGGCCTGGTCTACCCCTGCAGAGGACAACGTTTTGTATAATAAAATTTGACTTGATTCTGTTTTCTCTTATAAGGTTTAAATTATTCTTAAAATATAGTTTAAAAGAATTAATTCTGAGATTTTTAAAAGGTTATGGAAATAATCTTCTAAAATAATTTATGCAATAGTCAAATGTAGACTAGTTCACAACTTTAATGCTATTAGCTGTTTTCTCTCACAAGGTAGAATTTTTGCTCACAACACTGTGGAGCTTAGAGAGAACACTAGTCACAAGTGGAGAATTTTTGCATACTATTTTTAAACTACACTGGCTCACTGGAAAAGGAAAGTAAGGGTGTTCAATTTAATCCCATTTACTGAATATGTTTGGCAGACAGCAGTCTTGCTCCATAGGCAAATATTTAGGCATCTTCATTGTGCAAGTAAGCAAAAACACTGATTGGTTAGGACAACATTAAAGGCTGAGCGCATAGCTTTGTTTAATCATAATAGTGTTTAGCTTCCAGGTAAACAAGAACATCTTAGGAAAATTTCCATTTTGTATATAAGTAGTTTTATAATTTCTGAACACAATTTTCTGCATATATGAAACCCAGCATCAGACCTGGCAAATCACCAACTCCACTGGAAAGAACTGCAGAAGCTTGGTTGCTAATGGCATCAGCCGTTATTCAGATTTTCTGACACGCTTGGCTTTGTTTTCAGCCTCTTATGTCAGTAGCTGCACACAATGAAACAAAGCTGTATGTATCCTGCAGCAGCTTTAGAAGGCAGGCTTTATCTTTGGTTTCTCATCCACAGAAACATCTTGGTAAAGGATGTCCATGATTGCTTTGGAGCACTGTAATGACATTGGCAGAAACTCACATTTTTATAAGGATTTTCTGCATTATGGCAAGTTCCACAGAGTTCTTTTATGTGGAACGGGCCGCATTGCTTTTAAAACTGACAATCTTCTTAGAAAAGACCAGATAATAAACAGACATACAATATGGAATCAAGGTATGCATATGAAATACCATGAGACTCCTCATAAAATTGTGAGAATTCACAATATTACTATATATAGGGATCTAAGTAGAGAAAAGAATTATTCAAATAGGATAAATTACAAGGATGGAAGTCATTCGAGAAAGTGTATAGCCACTTCTGGCTTATATTCATTCAAGAATATTTCAACTTTAGAAGAAGATTATATTTTAAAGCTAACCAAACAATTCCCATACTTCGTGTTTCCCATGAACCCATGGCTTTTTTTAAAAGGGTGTTCACTTATTTAAACAACACTATTATTAGTTTATTGCACTGAAAATAATTTTAAAAACATAGAATCACAGACCTGAAAGAGCCCAAAGGCCAACCCCATCCAAATCCAGTGCATTAGCCCTCTAGATGCCAACCAAAACAATCCAGGACAATCAGAAAACAGGCAATATCACAAATGCTAGCAGAGGAAAAAATGATTCAAGCAAGCAAATCACCCCTACACATGAAAACGAAGTTATCACATTGTGTGCCAGGTATGCCATGTGACTTAAAATAGAGGCTCTGTATAAATGACACTGGTGCCAAATGGACATGATTCTAAGTAAACTGAAGTGTTTCTGTCAGGGGTGCAACTGCAGGTCTATAGCCTCGCTCCCCCCCCCCTTTTATCTGGTCATGTGACTGCACCCATAAAGTATTACAGACTTAACTTTAAAAAAATCAAAGTTGCGAGTTCAGCCTTTAGAGAAGCTGTGGGAGGAGGGAAGGATGAAGCCACATCCAGGCTTGCAGAAAACTTTGTTGGTCTTAAGGTGGCACTGGAGTCTCTGGACTCCAGCTTTCTTGCCTTGCATGCTCTGATGTCTTTGTTCCCTGGAGAAGGGGATGGCTGGGCGGGGGTGTGTGTGTGTTGGATTTTCACTTGGTGCCTCAGCCTTCAGAGGTGCTGTGGGAGGAGGGAAGGATGGAAGAATGCAGCCACAGGCCTCTGTGTGCATTCCAGCCTTGCAGAAAAGTTTGTTGGTCTTAAGGTGGCAGTCTGGATGAGGATGCAGCCACGGGCTCCTCTCCCCGCCACCGGGAGAAGCTGCCCTGGCAGGGGGTGTGCGATCTGCTCTGGCTATATGTGGGGCAG
>NW_015165865.1:176768-178680 GCF_001447785.1 Gekko japonicus | reverse complement strand
ATTATTATTATTATTATTATTATTATTGGTGGTGGTGGTACTGAAGTCTGGACCAATGTTCCATCTAAGTGGTGGAGTCTTGTGAGCAAAAATTCTGCTTTGTGAGCTTCTGGCATTAAAGCTGTGAGCAAATGATGTGGCTCCTGCATAAATCAGTTTGCTCTGGAGCCATCCTTCCTGAGCTAAGACAAAAATGTGTGAGCCGGAGGCTAAAAAAACTGTGAGCCAGTTCACACTAACTCAGCTTAGAGGGAACACTGGTCTGGACTCCAATTTTGTATGCCTTTTTTATGAATTACATATGGAAATGGTCTTTAGGGGAAAGTTGGGGAAGCAATCAATGGGTCCATTAATTACAGCAATTCATAACCCAAATAAATGCAAGACTTAGCCTTTTTACTGGATTCCAGTGTAGGAGATGGAAAGATGTTTACAAGAGACAAGGGCTTTTGATCTTGCAATGTTAATCTGCAGATAAAAATAAATAAATAAAGTGTAGACTCCTCTGGGAATATCCTGAGCTGGGATCAGTTCTCACATGCAGACCATGAATTACTTATGCAGAATATAATTTTCCTCTCCGTGTTTGGGTACATTCCTTGATCATTTTTATAGCCTCATAATAAATGGCTACAGGAAGGGTTTTTTGTTCCTCCCTCCTCCCCACCAAACAAAGCCTGACCACAAGGGATCTGGGGAAGTGTAAGCTTGCAGAAAGTCTCCATGCATCAATATGTAGATGGCATGATGGTTTACTATGCCTTTTGGCTGGTGCTGAAATATTCTTGAAAACATTTTAGAATCCTGAACCTTCTCCCTGATCAATTTCCTGTGCTTATGAAGAAACGTTAGAGGGGTTAGGGCTCTTTAGCTTGGGAAAACAACAATTGAGGGGTGACATGACAGAGATTTACAAAATTATGCATGGGATAGAGACGGCGCCAAAAGAAATGCTTTTTCCCCTTTCTCACAGTATAAGAACTTGTGGGCACTCCATGAAACTGAGGAGCAGTAGACTTAGAAGAGATAAAAGTACTGCTTCACCCAAAGGAGTCATTAATACATGGAATTCACTGCTGCAGGATGTGGTGGTGGCTACAAGCACAGACAACTTCGAGAGGGGAGAAGAGGTCCATCAGAGGCTATTAGTCACAAAGTACAGATGGAAGACTATAACTGGGGCAGTGATGTTCTGTATTCTTGATGCTTGGGAGGCAGTCTACCTCACAGGGTGGTTTTTGAAGGTAAAATGGAGGAGAGTAAGATGCTGAAGATATGAGGGGCAGAAAGCAATGTAAGATGAGCAATTTAAATTTGGAAGGAGGAAGTGACCTCACAGGAAGGGCCAGGGAAGCATGGATTTCTAGGGTAGAAAGGTGATATATGTTGGTGTATTTAAATCTGAATTTTGAAAGAAGGAAATTACTTCAGTGAAAGAGGTGGATTTGGGGGAGTGCCCTGAAATTTATTTATTTCTTTCTTTCTTTCTTTCTTTCTTTCTTTCTTTCTTTCTTTCTTTCTTTCTTTCTTTCTTTCTTTCTTTCTTTCTTTCTTTCTTTCTTTCTCTGAGTTGGGAAATACCTGGAGATTTTTGGGGTGGAGCCTGAGTGGTGGGTGTTGCCTTCTGACACACTTCCGGTGATGTCAGGGAGTGTGGCATATGCAAATAAGTTATGCTAATGAGCTCCTGCACCTCTTTTTCTACGAAATGACCCCTGGATTTAAGGATTTCTAAAGCCAGGTGTAAAACTTAAACTAGAAGCTTCATAGACCTTGAGTACAAGGCAGTGGAAAAAAGGTTGCTTACTTGCACTTGGACTGTTCTCAACTTGGAAAGTAGGCTATATTCACACTGACATAAGTCTTTGACCTAATAAAGTATAATGTAAAACAGCAGAGGTTTCCTTTCCCT
>NW_015165865.1:166590-176583 GCF_001447785.1 Gekko japonicus | reverse complement strand
TCCCTACTATCCCCCTGCCTGCTTGCAAATGCCTGTGTTTTTATATAAAGTTTAGTATATTTCAAAAAATAGTTGCCATATTTAAAACTAATTCATGCAGCATAGCAGATAAAGCTTTTCCTGACACAGTTGTAAGGATTGGAAGGGGGGGGCAAGTAAAAAAGTGCAAATCCCATCTAAGTGCTTTATACATCATCTGTGATGATTGTGAGTTAACATGCATATATTATCTGTACCGCAGTTTATAGCAGCAGAGATATGTAAGCATATGTCATTCTGATCAGTTATAAAAAGGACATTGGGAGTCTGGCCATCTGATTACAGATAATGGTTCAAGTGTCACCTGATGGGACTCAAGGATTTGACCTAAGAAGGTTAATGTTCCTTTATTAGACTACAGATGTCACCTGAATGGGCAAAGATCAGAGACTAGTGCTCTACGGATAAGAGTGTGAGGAACAGCAGTTGCAGTTTTGAATAGCCAGAGACAGATACTCTGAGACTGGCATTAGCTAGAAACTGGGTTGTAGCCTTGGGGGAATGCACAAATCTTTTTCTGGAATCTGATACAGGAGTCTGCAATCTGCTGCCCTATGCCAGTTTGCCCCCAATCATTTCATGTCTGTTTAACTGTAAACAAGCTAAATACAAGTTTCCAGTGTACAAAGAAGCTTTCCAATCATGAAAGTCAAACAGATCTTGTAGCAGAAAAGAACTGTGCTGCTGATTGGTCTTTCTTTCCACAGAGGCTTAAAGAGATCTTTCTACATAAGCAGCAAAGGCTGTTTGATGCATATAATAGGAACCTGGAATGTGAGAATTATGAATCAAGGTAAGCTTGAAATCATAAAATGAGAAACTGAATGTTTGAGCATTGCAATCCTGGGAACAACTTAACTAAAATGGATTGGATTAGGATATTTTCAGTCATTACAAAGTGTTTTACTTTGGAAATGACAAACACAGAAGAAATTGAGTTGCTCATATAGTAAGGTGATATGTAGCATAAGCAGCAGGGCTATTTTTGTGCCAGAACGCACCCTGCAGCCATGGGGGACCTGGGCAAGCCACGGGAAGGCAGTTTAAACTCCCCCCCCCCAGGGCAGGCTTGCCCGGGCTCCTCGCAGCCATGGGGACAAGCCATGGGAAAGCAGTTTAAACTGCCTCCCCCTCCTCCAAGGGCAGGCTTGCCCAGGCTCCCTGCAGCCATAGGGGACCAGGAAAGCCAAGGGAAGGCAGTTTATACAGGCAGGCCTTCCAGGCTTGGGCTTTCTTTCTTTCTTTCTTTCTTTCCTTCCATCCATCCATCCATCCTTTCCTTCTCTCCTTCTTTCCCTCTTTCTTTCTTTCTTTCCTTCTCTCTCTCTCTCTCTCACACTTTCTTTCTTTCCTTCTTTTCTTCTCTTTCTTTCCCTCTTTCCTTCTCTCCTTCTTGCCTTCTCTCTCTTTCTTTCCCTTTTTTTTCCTCCTTCTTTCCTTCTCTCTTTCTTTCCCTCTTTTCCTCCTCCTTTCCTTCTCTCTCTCTCTTTCTGCACTGTCAGGAGTGTGGCCTATAATGCTAATGAGTTTCTGTTGTTGGGTGTGGCCTATTATGCTAATGAGTGCCTGCTGGGCTTTTTCTACCAAAAAAAAGCCCTGATAAGCAGTCATGGGCTATAACACAAAGTCTGACAGAATAATACAAATCAGACCATAAAAAAGCTACCAACATAACCATCATTCAAGTTTACACCCTAACTACAGATGCTGATGAGGAAGCAATTGAAAGTTTTTATGTAAGTGTCCAGGAAGAAATTGATTACACACCTAAACAAGATGTGCTGATAATCATACGTGACTGGAACACAAAAGTAGGAAACAAAGAATCCGGGGGGCCGCCGGTGTCTTGCCTCATATGGCTTGAGGATGGGAGTCGAAGCGACGCCAGGCCCGGCCGTGTTGCTGTTTTTTATGGTTGCCCTTTGCCGTTAAGTTAAAAAATTAATAATTTAATAAAGTGGCCTTATTTCATCCAACCTTGTTGTCTGACTATTTCTTCCGTCTGGGGGGGCAAAGAGTAATTTCTTCTTTTTTGAAGGCGCACTATTTAAGATTATTTCTAGTGCTTTGTTATTTAGCTATCATTTGTTTTTTTAAACCCACAGTTGTACTGCTCAATTTCCCACTCTTGGCTATGCGGCTGCATTTTGACCCACATCTCCCCTCGATTTCCCCTGTGTCTTCTTGATCCTTCCATTCCCTTCCCCTTAATGGTCAGTTAGTTTAAGTCTGACTGTCTCTTTCTATGTGCATACAGACTATAGTATACACAAACAATAAGTCTGTGATTCTTACCAATAGTGATTGGAGAGCACATATACCCTTTGTTATATTGCCTGGTCTTTCTAGATTTTAGTATAACTGCCTCTGTCCCCCACTCTCTAACTCTGCAATGCATTCTGGGGGTACAAACCATCCTCTGTGACTCTTCTACCTGAAGTATCAAATGTGAGCTCCCCCCGCAATTATGCCTCTCTTACTGGGCTGGCAAAATGCCTCCTTCTGCCTATCGTAAGACTACTTGCCTACCATAAAGTATCAAATGCAAGCCTCTGCCCACTATGTAATACTGCTTTGCCTTCTTGGGGTGTCAAACGCCCCTCTCTACCTGTCGTGTAGTACTGCTTGCCTTCTGGGAGTGACAAATGTTTGTCTCTGCCCATTCTGCCACATGGAAACCTGGGGGTAGGGGTGGATTAAGATGTTTCCCTATGTATTGTGGTAACTGGATAAGTAAAGAGGCAAGTTTCTACATGCTACAACTTTTTTCTTTTTATCAAGAAAGAAGGCAGGAATCAATCAGGCACCCCTCCATCATGCCTGGATCTAGCTCCAATTGGGAATCATCTTTCTTTCATTCTGATTAATGAACCATTAGAGAAAGTTCCACCATGCATGAATCAAGCTTAACTGAGAATCCCCTCTCCAAACATTTTGTGCTGAACTCTGTCCTGTAACACACCATGAAAGTCCATTTTGGATGGGAAAAATGGAACAAAACTATAATGAAATAAAATTGTATCATCCCTTTAAAAAGATCATTGAGATTTTAATTGATTATACAAACTGGTACCCTTTCTCCCGTCTGTCGGAAAATTGACAGGGATGACCTGTTGGCTGAGAAACACAACTGATAAAATTTTTATCCATTTTACTTTTTAAAAAAGAAATTATAGCCAGATATTTATTTCCCATTACATGAATCAATGGACACAACAGAAAAAATGTATCATTAAGAATATAGCAGTTTGAATGAAAAATAACAAAACAAAAAATATGCACATCCTTCATATCAGATAGTTTCTGTTCTCTAACACCGCACAAAGTTTTCATTATTCCAAACAAGTTATAAGTAATACAAATTGTACAGGAATGGGTCATACATGGTTATTTCTATCAAGATGAATTGGAATATATTGTGTACACACACACACACACTATTCTTTTGTTCTATAAACAACAGATGATAGACTCAGTTGCTTGGCAAATATATTATTCACATTTGTAAAGGAAATCTTGGTGCATAGAGTGAGCAATCTATTAATAAGTTTATATCCTTAGAGTCTGAACTTCAGATTCACACTGAACTGCAGTTACAAAAGGCTGGCTGCTAATACAATTGAGATTTACTTAACAGACCTTTTTAGTGCTTTGCTGCCAATTCAAACAGTAAGGTTCAAAAGCCAAAGAACCCAGACAGTACAAGTCATGAGATCTGTGAGCATCACAGTTCAAAGCTAGCCCTGACTTTAAAAGAGACAAGGTGCTGAGTGTCTCTGCACTTCAGCCAAAGAATGAACTAGGAGTTCTGGCATTCACTGCACAGGCTTCAAATTACTTTCCCTCTCAGCCAAAGCTGAACACTCATGCATGGCTCACAGAACATATGAATGGAGAATGCAGTCAAAAGGTACTATTATCCACATTACAGTGGCAGAGAGTTGCTTTGTTCTTTTTCTCTTGAAAGTTAAAAGACCATTAAAAAATGTCTTCTAATTGTAGGAGTAACTGGATTGATTTCTTGGTGTATTTTGCTGTGTGCTTTGATTGTATTGCCTACCGAACACAATCTAACCAGGTTTTTGCTAAAACTGTCATCTAGATTGGAATCATTTGGATTTTACTCCATGATTAGAGTCCAGTGGCACCTTTAAGACCAACAAAGGTTTACTCAAGGTATGAACTTTCATGAGCATGCACACTTTTTCAAATACAATGGAATGGAAGGTAAGGTTCAAACTTCTAGATGGGCTGAACAGCAAATTAACATGTAACACGAGGAAGATGTTTTCAGACATGCAAAACCAAAATTAAATAACAAGCTAAGGTTATATGGTCAACAGTTGTAAAGCAATAAATATGTCAAAATAAATCTGAGACTCTCCATTCACTCCCAGAGTGTGGAGGTGTGTGCATGCACATGAAAGCTCATACCTTGAGTAAACCTTTTTTGGTCTTAAAGATGCCCCACTGGACTCTAACTTTGTTCTACTGTTTCAGGCCAACATGGCTGACTACCTGGATCTACTCCATGGTTGTTCATGTTAAGGATTTATCCCTTTGTTCTCCTAGATAAAATTATATCAGATAACTTTCAAAGGTTAACTGTGTAATTCCATGTGAAGTTACTTTAGTTTAAACCCAGTAATTTCAATGAGCTAGAGTAATTATGCATAGGATTGCACTGTAAATCCCTTAATGACTGTACACTATAAACATGTGTCATTACATGAGATCCTGGATGTTTTTACATGGATGTCAGGCTTCCTTGCTGTTTCCCTTACTGCAGTGCTGTTTGGGGATGTCGTCTTCTTTGTCCAGGGTCATCCATGCCTCCCTGCACTCACCTGCAACAATGGGGCCAAACAGAAAGGCCAGGACCATGAATAAGCTAACATCACCTTCTATTAAGCCTGGTGCTGGACAAAGGTTTGCTCATGGTTGGCCAGCAGATGACAGTTTCCCCACCGCCACCTGGCACGGGGAAGCAAAGCTGGAAGGACACAGTGGTGATGAGGTCAGGAAGGCTTACTGGGAATTCTGGATGAGATGGAGGACCACCAGCCATGGGAACATGGAGGGGGGAGCTGGGAGGAGCCGCACACAACTGCAGGGAAGAGAGCTAGTGGCAACCAGCATACCAGGAGTCTCAGAGGAGGATGAGCTGGCCAAGCCAAGCTTGGGTCTCTTCAGAACTGGTAGCTGGTGTGTGTGTGGAATTGTCATTGCATCAGAGACATTGCAGGGTGACATAGGCTTAAACTTTGTGAGGGCGTGGGGGCCAGAGCCCCTCCCCCAGATTTTTCCAGAGGGCACTTAGCCTCCCCCAGCAACCAGTGCCAGAGATAGGGAGAGAAAAAAATCCCATTTTCAAAGGACGCTGGGCTGCTGTGGCTTCTGCCTGGGTTCCAAGAAGACTGCCATCTTTGTCTCTTGCTCTCTTTCTGTCCCCTCACACCCCCGTGCTTGCCCATAGGCTTTCCTAGAGCAGGAGGGTGGGCAGAAGGGAGGAAGGAGAGGCAGGCCAGATGAGGCGGGGAAAAGTTTGCAGGTCCTCTGGAAAAGGGCTTTTCCATGTGGCAAGACTGAAGGGGGGGAGAGAAAAAGAAAATAAAAGCAGATACTGCTCTCCTTGTGCTGGGGACTTGAAGGGTGTATTTAGTAATGGAGGCTTAGGTGGGTGAGTTCAAGACGTGCGATTTCTGAGTGAGCAGCGGAGAAAAGGGAGAAATGCCAGCAGTGTGTGTTGGTGGGGCTCCTTTCCTTTCCCTTTCCTACTGCTTCGAGCAGGCAAGAGGTATCCCTGGGGGCTGGGCCCTGTGGCACAGGTCTGGCACTTCAGTGTGTGTGTAAGGGGGGGGAGTCTGGTTTGATTTCAGAGCAAGCGGTGGGGAGGCTTCTTTTAGTACGACCAGCAAAGGCATCGCAGGAAGAACAGCAGGTTTTTAAATCAGTCCCCCCCACCCCCCGGAAATGCTGGAAGGGGGTTAAGTTGGTGGCAGGGCTGCCTCTGCAGGAGCAGGGGGGCCCTCTCCCCAACTATGCCTTTTGATGTTCTTTTCCGTTTCCAAGCCTTTTTTCTTCTCATCCCACCACATCATGCATTTTAATATCTCTCCTTTATAGATTGCTTTTATATTCAGCCCTTCCGTTTCTCCCACACACACACATAACCCCCACCGTGTATTTCATTTCAGAGCAGCAAGACAGTGATCCCAACGCTTCCCTGGCTGTAGTCTTTAATCCATGTTTGCAGCATGAATCCTTTGCACGTGGTTTATACTGGAGGAAGCCCATCTCCCCCCCCCCTGCTGCTTTCAGTTGGTTTTATTTATTAGATTTCTTGGTCTCTCACTCCTCCCAAAGGGTCTTGCTCTTGTCATTTTGTGGTATATTCATTGTATACATACCTATGTGTAATGGAACAGCCTGCTCTTCCCTTAATATCTGTGTGATTTAGTTTGGTCCTGTTGGAGTTCTTGTTTCACTTTCATTTTTTATATGCTGAATGGACCTGAGAACGGGTGGTTGAGTGAGTACTGTAGCCTAATGTAAGCCTTCAAGCTCCTTTTTAACTGCTAGTGGGGGAATTTAGAACTTGGGGAAAGCAAACATGCACAGAGGCTTTCATTTTCTTTCCCTTTCTTTCCATTTTTTCCTTCCCCTTTCCTTCCCCCCATTTCTTTCCTTCTTTGTTTCCTTCCCTTTCTTTGTTTCCCTTCCCCCATTTATTTATTTCCCTTTCTTTCTCTTTCCCCCTTTTCTTTCTTTCCATTTCCTTCCTTCCTTCCCCTATTCCCCCTTTTCTTTCCCTTTTTCTCATTTCTTTCTTTCTTTCCTTCCTTCCCTTTCCCCCCTGTATAGAAATATTGCTTCTATATTCACATGCCTTCTCCTGTGATGTCTTTCTGATAACATGCTTTGCCTTATTTCCTGTTGCAAGCCAAATGTTGGGACAGATGGCCTGAACAACTTTATAACCCACATTCTTCACACTTCCATGCTAGAAGCTAGACTGTAAGGCTCCACACTAGGCCTCACATGAGTGTTGTCACGTAGGCAATGACGAAGCTATGGAGTTTGGGTCACCTGACTGCAGGAGGGGCTCCAAACTTCTAGCCATTCCTGTGTTGCAGCTATGGCAACCAACAATTGGGCACATCCATGCCCACTCGCAATTGGCTGATGGCCACAGCTAATTTGTGACTGGAATTGGGCTATAATTGATTGATCCCTCTGGGAGTGAGTCTTTTAACTCTCCCTTCCTCCTGTCATTATCTGTTTTATGGCACCTGAAATGCTGCCTCTTGAGAGACAAATAATTGCTTTGTGACTTGGAGCACATGGCTGTGCAAAAATGGGATTTCCCTTCAAAATCCCTTGGTACTGGGACTATCTTGGACTGATGAATACTCCATGCTAACTCAGGGTTGGAATCTCTCCCTTAGGAAAGGCAAGAACTAGTGAAAAGAGGTTCTGGTGGCAAATTGTTGTGAAGACCAGAGATGGTACAGACTGTCTCATGGTTTACAGGATTCCCTCCCATTCCTGGACTGGCCTGGGTGGCTAAACCCTGTACACCCCCATTTCTTTCTTTCCCTTTCTTTCCCTTTCTTTGTTTCCTTCCTTCCTTCCTTCCTTCCTTCCTTCCTTCCTTCCTTCCTTCCTTCCTTCCTTCCTTCCTTCCTTCCTTCCTTCTCTCTCTCTCTCTCTCTTTCAGCTAATGAGTTCATTCAAATAACATCATTTAGAAGAAACACATTTAGTGTCATTTAAGTACTGGGGTTTCTCAATTGTTGCATCTTAACAAGGGGGTTGTACTTAGATGAGGCCATCTGTATAGGTTTGCCACTGATCATACTAACACATGCCAACTTTTGGGGTGGGAAGGTGAAGTTAAATTGGGAAGGATAGGTGGGATATGGCAGGAGAGGATGCTTGTGAGAGCAGGAGAAGGGGTAATGATTTTAATTCAACTCTGTTTTAACATATTCTGGTGTTTTAATATATACATTTATATATATTCTGTAAGCCGCCTTAAGCCTGCCATGGCAGGGAGGGTGGGATACAAATTTAACAAATAATAAATAAATAAATAATAGGGGATTATGTAATGTTTATTAATAATTTATTTTGAAAGTCTGTGTTTTGGTGTAGTGGTTAACTGTGTGGACTCTAATCTGGGAGGACCGGGTTTGATTCCCCTCTCCTCCACTTGCTGCTGCTGAATGACCTTGGGCAAGCCATAGTTCTGATGGAGCTGATCTCTCAAGGACAGTTCTCTCAGAGCTCTCTCGGCCCCATCTACCTCACAGGATGTCTGTTGTGGGGAGGGGAAGGGAAAGGAGTGTGTAAGCCGCTCTGAGACTCCTTTGGGTAGTGAAGGGCGGGATATAAATCCAATCTCTTCCTCCTGCTCCTCCTCCTCCTTCGTTTTTAAGCAGTTTGCTAACAGGGCACCTGTTCCTGGGGTTAGCCCAGCCCAGGGGCATTGCGAGGGGGGGGGGTTCCCAGAGGTTTCCTAAATTTCTGGGAAGCCCCTCCCTAAATCCCTCATGGCTCCACCTCCACAGATAGTGACAATGGCCTGTGATGTCACTGGCTCCTCCGTACGATGTCACTGGGCCCCAGTTCTTTTAATGACTTAGCATAGCAATGCCTCCAGCCCAGGCCCAGCCTCCTCCGGGAAACTGGAAAGTCTACGCCCTTGCATAGTGATGCTTTGATTTGAGGGCAAAACTCTATGGTTTGAGGGCAATTTTACCATAGAGTTTTGCCCTCAAACCAGTGTGTTGCCACATGATGTCCCTGACATGATGATGTCACTTCTGCATGATGTCATTGCATAGGCGATGTTGCATGGCAATGTTGCTGTTTGGGGGTGGAGACCCACTCCATTCTAGGAAGGCTGCCTCCCACCCCCGCTGGCGGATGTTAAGTACCTGTGAACCCTAATAACAAAGCACATTTAGATGCCATGTGGACAGGAAGGTGCATATTTTTGCAAGTCCCGCCCACATCTGCAGAATTTTCCTTACTTCAGTCCTTACAGTAATAATTTCCCTTTGCCATCAGAATGCCTTTTTAAAATATATGGTAACAGCTAATATTATAACAATGTATTACAGCAACATACTAGTTCCCATCTTTCATTTTGTTTTTTAAAAGGAAGTCTCTAGTCCTTTTGGTTGCAATGTTAAATAAGGAAAAGTACTGGCTGCACATTTCTAATTATAAATCCACAACCAGAAGGGTTAAAGACTTCTTTTTTTAAAATGATGTATGTGTATGCTCTGTTCCCACTACAAATGCCTTTGCATATTGCAGGAGCAGCAAGAAATCATCTCCATGTGGAAGCAACCCCCATCTTTAAACTGTCTTTTGCAACTCTGAATAACTTTTATATTTGGGTGTGTGTGTGACAGTCAAATTATTCAACCTATTCGGCTCATTCTCTGGCACTCCAGATTAGTACAAATCCTCATCTCACATCCAAATATGAGTCCTGTAAACCAGTGGGGTCTGGCAACCAAAAAGGGTGGCTGCTGCTGATGTTGTGATGTCACTTCCAAGGATAACCTGGAAGGTTCGAAAGCTGAAGTAACTGACGGCGAGTAGATAAATGGGAACCTACCCTTAGAAGGGTAGGGGGCACCCTCCTCTATAGAGGTGCGTAGAAGGCAACGGCAGCGGCGGCGGTGGCGGCGGCTGCAGCAGGACATCAGCTGCAGCAGCATACCGAAGGTAGCGGCATGGCATCGAGGCGGCAGCGAGCAGTAGCAGCAGAGCCGGAAAGGAGTGATCCCTGGTGGTAAGCGGCAGAAACAGCAGGCGGCTGTCGTCAGCAGAGGCGGAGGCACAGCGACGTCATCCAAAGGCGCGGCGGAGCCTGAAGGACGCAGCCAGACCGGAGGAGGACGTCACCTGTGTATCAGACCGCCTGACTGCCTAAGC